>NC_090812.1:86065665-86323165 GCF_000390325.3 Nicotiana tomentosiformis | reverse complement strand
TTAAAGTCGACGGATTTTCCTCTTACTATAAATTTCATTGTTGCCGGTATTGACATGTAGAACGGGACTCTATCTTTATTCTCGTCCGATTAATCAGTTCTTCAAAAGATCTATCAGACTATGGAGTGAATGATTTGATCAATGAATATTCGATTCTTTCTTCAATGTAGAATCGATTCACACCAATTCTTCTATTTTTTATAGAAAAAATACGGATTCGGGTCATCATTAATCATTTGATATAGTATTCAATACGTATGTATATACGTTTATCCTTCACTTCATTCTTTTTCTTTCTGAAGTTTCGATGTAAAGATTCCTCTACCAACGCATTTAACTCCATTTGTTAGAATAGCTTCCATTGAGTCTCTGCACCTATCCTTTTTTTCTGAACCTTTGTTTGTTTTCGGAAAACAGGATTTGGCTCAGGATTGCCCATTTTTGTTAATTCCAGGGTTTCTCTGAATTTGAAAGTATCCGAGTCGGGGAGGCCTTGCCCACTAGGAAGGCGTGGCTATAGCACACGAAAATATGGGAATCGGGCAGAATTCTAGTTTTTTTGCCGTAAAACGCAAATAAAGGAGGAACGGTCATGGCCCGATGGTGACTATGGTACCTTAAGTCGTATTTGATGGCACGGAAAAATTTTAGGCGATCTGTGTCAGGGTGGCCTGGGCCCACTCGAAATGCGTAGGCAATAGCACACAAAAATATGGGAATCGGGTGGAATTCTATTTTTTGTCCGTAAAATGCAAACAAAATGAGGAACGGTCATGGAGGGGCGGTGACTATGGTTCCTTAGGTCGTATTTGATGGCCCGAAAAACTTTTAGGCAATCGGGGTTCTGGGGGGCCCGAGCCCACGAGGAAGGCATGGGCTATAGCACACGAAAATATGGGAATGTGGCGAAATTCTAGTTTTTTGGACGAAGACGCAAAACTATAAGGAACGGTCATGGCGGGGCGGTAACTATGGTTCCTTAGGTCGTATTTGATGGCCTAGAAAAATTTTAGGCGATCCGGTTCCCGATGCCCCGAGCCCACTCGGAAGGCGTGGGCTGTAGCACACGAAAATTTGGGAATCGGGCGGAATTATAATTTTTTGGCCGTAAAACGCAAAATAACGAGGAACGGTAATGGCAGGGCAGTGACTATGGTTCCTTAGGTCGTATTTGATAGCCCAAAAATTTTTTTAGGCGATCCGGTTCCGGGGGCCCTGGGCCCACTCGGAAGGCGTGGGGTATAGTTCGTGAAAATATGGGAATCGGGCGGAATTATAGTTTTTTGGCCGTAAAACGCAAAACAATGAGGAAGTGTCATGGTGGGATGGTGACTATGGTTCCTTAGGTTGTATTTGATGGCCCGAAAATTATTTAGGCTATCCGGGTCCGGGGGGCCCTGCCCACTGGAAGGAGTGGGCTATAGGACACGAAAATATGGAAATCGGGCGGAATTCTAGTTTTTTAGCCGTAAAACGCAGAACTAAAAGGAACAGTCATGGTGGGGCGGTGACTATGGTTCCTTAGGTAGTATTTCATGGCCAGAAAAAGTTTTAGGCGATCCGGTTCAGTGGGCCCTGGGCCCACTCGGAAGGCGTGGGCTATAGCACACGAAAATATGGGAATCCGGAGGAATTATAGTTTTTTGGCCGTAAAATGCAAAATAATGAGGAACGGTCATGGCAGGGCGATGACTATGGTTCCTTAGGTCGTATTTGATGGCCCGGAAAATTTTAGGCAACCGAGGTCCGGGGGGCCCGTACCCACTCGGAAGGCGTGGGCTATAACACATGAAAATATGGGAATCGGGCGTAATTCTAGTTTTTGGCTGTAAAATGCAAAACAACGAGGAACAGTCATTGCAGAGAGGTGACTATGATTCCTTAGGTCGTAGTTGATGGCCCGGAAAAGTTTTAGGTTATCGGGGTCCGGGGGACCCTGCCCACTGGGAAAGCATGGGCGATAGGACGCAAAAATATGGGAATCGGGCAAAATTATAATTTTTTGGCCGTAAATTGCAAAATAACGAGGAACGGTCATGGAGAGGCGGTGACTATGGTTTCTTAGGTCATATTTGATGGCCTGAAAAATTTTAGGCTATCCGGGTTTTGGGGGGTAGGGGGAGGCACTGGGAAGGCGTGGGCTATAGCACACGAAAATATGAGAATGTGGTGGAATTCTAGTTTTTTGGACGAAAACGCAAAACTATGAGGAACGGTCATGGCGGGGCGGTGACTATGGTTCCTTATGTCGTATTTGATCGCCCGAAAAATTTTTAGGCGATCCGGTTCCGGGGGCCCCAGGCCCACTCGGAAGGCGTGGGCTATAACACAAGAAAAAATGGGTATCGGGCGGAATTATAGTCTTTTGGCCGTAAAACACAAAATAACGATTAACGGTCATGGCACAGCGGTGACTATGGTTCCTTAGGTCATATTTGATGGCCCGGAAAGAATTTTAGGTGATCCGGTTCTGGGGGCCCGGGGCCCACACGGAAGGCATGGGCTATAGCACGCGAAAATATGGGAATCAGGTGGAATTATAATTTTTTGGCCTTAAAATACAAAATAATGAGGAACGGTCATGGAGTGGCGGTGACTATGGTTCCTTAGGTTGTATTTTATAGCCCGGCAAATTTTTAGGCTATCCGGGTCCGGGGGGCCCTGCCCACTGGGAAGGCGTGGGCTATAGGACACGAAAATATTGGAATCGAGCGGAATTCTAGTTTTTTGGCCGTCAAAAGCAAAAATAAAAGCAACGGTCATAGTGGGACAGTGACTATGGTTCCTTAGGTCATATTTCATGGCCAAGAAAATTTTTAGGCGATCCAGTTCAGTGGGCCCCAGGCCTACTCGGAAGGTGTGGTATATAGCACATGAAAATATGGGAATCAGGCGGAATTATAGTTCTTTGGCCATAAAACACAAAAGAACGAGGAACGGTCATGGCGGGGTGGTGAATATGGTTCCTTAGGTCTTATTTGATGGCCCGAAAAAATTTTAGGGTATCCGGTTACGGGGGCCCCCAGCCCACTCAGAAGGCGTGGGGTAATAGCACACGAAAATATGGGAATCAGGCGGAATTATAGTTTTTTGGCCGTAAAACGCAAACAAATGAGGAACGGTCATGGCAGGGCAATGACTATGGTTCCTTAGATCATATTTAATGGCCCAGAAAATTTTTGGGCGTTCCGGTTCTGGGGGCCCCAGGCCCACTCGGAAGGCGTGTATGGGAATCGGGCGGAATTATAGTCTTTTGGCCGTAAAACGCAAAATAACGATTAACGGTCATGGCACAATGGTGACTATGGTTCCTTAGGTTGTATTTGATGGCCCGGAAAGAATTTTAGGCAATCCGGTTCCGGGGGCCCGAGGCACACTCGGAAGGCGTGGGCTATAGCACGCGAAAATATGGGAATCAGGCGGAATTATAGTTTTTTGGCCATAAAACGCAAAATAACAAGGAACGTTCATGGCGTGGTGGTGACTATTGTTCCTTAGGTCGTATGTTTTGGCCCGAAAAATTTTTAGGCTATCCGGGTCCGGGGGGCCCTGCCCACTGGGAAGGCGTGGTCTATAGGACACGAAAATATGGTAATCGGGCGGAATTCTAGTTTTTTGGCCGTAAAAAGCAAAAATAAAAGGAACGGTCATGGTGGGGTAGTGACTATGGTTCCTTAGGTTGTATTTCATGGCCCAGAAAATTTTTAGGCGATCCGGTTCAGTGGCCCCCAGGCCTACTCGGAAGGCGTGGTATATAGCACACGAAAATATGGGAATCAGGCGGAATTATAGTTCTTTGGCCATAAAACACAAAAGAACGAGGAACGGTCATGGCGGGGCGGTGAATATGGTTCCTTAGGTCATATTTGATGGCCCGAAAAAATTTTAGGGTATCCGGTTCCGGGGGCCCTCGGCCCACTCAGAAGGCCTGGGGTAATAGCACACGAAAATATGGGAATCGGGCGGAATTATAATTTTTTGGCCGTAAAATGCAAAATAACGAGGAACGTTCATGGCGGAGCGGTGACTATAGTTCCTTAGGTCGTATTTGATGGCCCGGAAAATTTTACATGATCGAGGTCCGGGGGGCCCGGACCCACTCGGCAGGAGTGGGCTATAGCACTCGAAAATCTGGGAATCGGGTGGAATTCAAGTTTTTCGGTCGTAAAACGTAAAACAACGAGGAACGGACATGGCAGGGCGGTGACTATGATTCCTTAGGTCATATTTGATGGCTCGAAAAAAAATTTAGGCGATCCGGTTCCGGGGGACCCGGGCCCACACGGAAGGCATGCGCTATAGCACGCAAAAATATAGGAATCGGGCAGAATTATAGTTTTTTGGCCGTAAAATGCAAAATAACGAGGAACGGTCATGGCGAGGTGGTGACTCTGGCTTCTTAGGTCATATTTGATGGCCCGAAAAAAAATTAGGCTATCCGGGTTTGGGGGGGGCTCTGGGAAGGCGTGGGCTATAGCACACAAAAATATGATAATCGGGCGGAATTCTATTTTTTTGGCCGTAAAACTCAGAAAAACGAGGAACGATCATGGCGGGGAGGTAACTATAGTTCCTTAGGTCATATTTCATGGCCTGAAAATTTTTTTGGCGATCAGTGTTTGGGGGCTCCGGGCCCACTCGGAAGGCGTGGACTATAGCACACGAAAATATGGGAATTGGGCGGAATTCTAGTTTTTTGGCTATAAAATGCAAACAAATGAAGAACGGTCATGGCAGGGCGGTGACTATGGTTCCTTAGGTCGTATTTGATGGCTCGGAAAATATTTAGGTTATCCGGGTCCGGTGGGCCTGGCCCCACTCGCAAGGCCTGGGCTATAGCACGCGAAAATATGGGTTCGGGTGGAATTATAGTTTTTTGGCCATAAAATGCAAAACAAAATAGGAACGGTCATGGCGGGGCGGTGACTATGATTCCTTAGATTGTATTTGATGGCCCGAAAAACCTTTAAGCGATCGGGGGTCCGGGGGGCCCGAGCCCATTCGAAAGGCATGGGCTATAGCACACGAAAATATGGGAATGTGGCGGAATTCTAGTTTTTTGGCCGAAAAAGCAAAACTATGAGGAACGGTCATGGCGGGGCGGTGACTATGGCTCCTTAGGTCATATTTCATGGCCCAGAAAATTTTTAGGCGATCGGGGTCGGGGGGCCCGGGCCCACTCGAAAGGCGTGGGCTATAGCACACGAAAATATGGAAATTGGGCGGAATTCTAGTTTTTTGGCCGTAAAACTCACAAAACGAGGAACGGTCATGGAGGGGCGGTGACTATGGTTCCTTAGGTTGTATTTGATGGTCCGGAAATATTTTAGGCTATCCGAGTCCGGGAGGCCTTGCCCACTAGGAAGGCGTGGCTATAGCACACGAAAATATGGGAATCGGGCAGAATTCTAGTTTTTTTGCCGTAAAACGCAAATAAAGGAGGAACGGTCATGGCCCGATGGTGACTATGGTACCTTAAGTCGTATTTGATGGCACGGAAAAATTTTAGGCGATTTGTGTCAGGGTGGCCTGGGCCCACTCGAAATGCGTAGGCAATAGCACACAAAAATATGGGAATCGGGTGGAATTCTATTTTTTGTCCGTAAAATGCAAACAAAATGAGGAACGGTCATGGAGGGGCGGTGACTATGGTTCCTTAGGTCGTATTTGATGGCCCGAAAAACTTTTAGGCAATCGGGGTTCTGGGGGGCCCGAGCCCACGAGGAAGGCATGGGCTATAGCACACGAAAATATGGGAATGTGGCGAAATTCTAGTTTTTTGGACGAAGACGCAAAACTATAAGGAACGGTCATGGCGGGGCGGTAACTATGGTTCCTTAGGTCGTATTTGATGGCCTAGAAAAATTTTAGGCGATCCGGTTCCCGATGCCCCGAGCCCACTCGGAAGGCGTGGGCTGTAGCACACGAAAATTTGGGAATCGGGCGGAATTATAATTTTTTGGCCGTAAAACGCAAAATAACGAGGAACGGTAATGGCGGGGCAGTGACTATGGTTCCTTAGGTCGTATTTGATAGCCCAAAATTTTTTTTAGGCGATCCGGTTCCGGGGGCCCTGGGCCCACTCGGAAGGCGTGGGGTATAGTTCGTGAAAATAGGGGAATCAGGCGGAATTATAGTTTTTTGGCCGTAAAACGCAAAACAATGAGGAAGTGTCATGGTGGGATGGTGACTATGGTTCCTTAGGTTGTATTTGATGGCCCGAAAATTGTTTAGGCTATCCGGGTCCGGGGGGCCCTGCCCACTGGAAGGAGTGGGCTATAGGACACAAAAATATGGAAATCGGGCGGAATTCTAGTTTTTTAGCCGTAAAACGCAGAACTAAAAGGAACAGTCATGGTGGGGCGGTGACTATGGTTCCTTAGGTAGTATTTCATGGCCAGAAAAAGTTTTAGGCGATCCGGTTCAGTGGGCCCTGGGCCCACTCGGAAGGCATGGGCTATAGCACACGAAAATATGGGAATCCGGAGGAATTATAGTTTTTTGGCCGTAAAATGCAAAATAACGAGGAACGGTCATGGCAGGGCGATGACTATGGTTCCTTAGGTCGTATTTGATGGCCCGGAAAATTTTAGGCAACCGAGGTCCGGGGGGCCCGTACCCACTCGGAAGGCGTGGGCTATAACACATGAAAATATGGGAATCGGGCGTAATTCTAGTTTTTGGCTGTAAAATGCAAAACAACGAGGAACAGTCATTGCATAGAGGTGACTATGATTCCTTAGGTCGTAGTTGATGGCCCGGAAAAGTTTTAGGTTATCGGGGTCCGGGGGACCCTGCCCACTGGGAAAGCATGGGCGATAGGACGCAAAAATATGGGAATCGGGCAAAATTATAATTTTTTGGCCGTAAATTGCAAAATAACGAGGAACGGTCATGGAGAGGCGGTGACTATGGTTTCTTAGGTCATATTTGATGGCCTGAAAAATTTTAGGCTATCCGGGTTTTGGGGGGTGGGGGGAGGCACTGGGAAGGCGTGGGCTATAGCACACGAAAATATGAGAATGTGGTGGAATTCTAGTTTTTTGGACGAAAACGCAAAACTATGAGGAACGGTCATGGCGGGGCGGTGACTATGGTTCCTTATGTCATATTTGATCGCCCGAAAAAATTTTAGGCGATCCGGTTCCGGGGGCCCCAGGCCCACTCGGAAGGCGTGGGCTATAACACAAGAAAAAATGGGAATCGGGCGGAATTATAGTCTTTTGGCCGTAAAACACAAAATAACGATTAACGGTCATGGCACAGCGGTGACTATGGTTCCTTAGGTCATATTTGATGGCCCGGAAAGAATTTTAGGTGATCCAGTTCTGGGGGCCCGGGGCCCACACGGAAGGCATGGGCTATAGCACGCGAAAATATGGGAATCAGGTGGAATTATAATTTTTTGGCCTTAAAATACAAAATAATGAGGAACGGTCATGGAGTGGCGGTGACTATGGTTCCTTAGGTTGTATTTTATAGCCTGGCAAATTTTTAGGCTATCCGGGTCCGGGGGGCCCTGCCCACTGGGAAGGCGTGGGCTATAGGACACGAAAATATTGGAATCGAGCGGAATTCTAGTTTTTTGGCCGTCAAAAGCAAAAATAAAAGCAACGGTCATAGTGGGACAGTGACTATGGTTCCTTAGGTCATATTTCATGGCCAAGAAAATTTTTAGGCGATCCAGTTCAGTGGGCCCCAGGCCTACTCGGAAGGTGTGGTATATAGCACATGAAAATATGGGAATCAGGCGGAATTATAGTTCTTTGGCCATAAAACACAAAAGAACGAGGAACGGTCATGGCGGGGTGGTGAATATGGTTCCTTAGGTCTTATTTGATGGCCTGAAAAAATTTTAGGGTATCCGGTTACGGGGGCCCCCAGCCCACTCAGAAGGCGTGGGGTAATAGCACACGAAAATATGGGAATCAGGCGGAATTATAGTTTTTTGGCCATAAAACGCAAACAAATGAGGAACGGTCATGGCAGGGCAATGACTATGGTTCCTTAGATCATATTTAATGGCCCAGAAAATTTTTGGGCGTTCCGGTTCTGGGGGCCCCAGGCCCACTCGGAAGGCGTGTATGGGAATCGGGCGGAATTATAGTCTTTTGGCCGTAAAACCCAAAATAACGATTAACGGTCATGGCACAACGGTGACTATGGTTCTTTAGGTTGTATTTGATGGCCCGGAAAGAATTTTAGGCAATCCGGTTCCGGGGGCCCGAGGCACACTCGGAAGGCGTGGGCTATAGCACGCGAAAATATGGGAATCAGGCGGAATTATAGTTTTTTGGCCATAAAACGCAAAATAACAAGGAACGTTCATGGCGTGGTGGTGACTATTGTTCCTTAGGTCGTATGTTTTGGCCCGAAAAATTTTTAGGCTATCCGGGTCCGGGGGGCCCTGCCCACTGGGAAGGCGTGGTCTATAGGACACGAAAATATGGTAATCGGGCGGAATTCTAGTTTTTTGGCCGTAAAAAGCAAAAATAAAAGGAACGGTCATGGTGGGGTAGTGACTATGGTTCCTTAGGTTGTATTTCATGGCCCAGAAAATTTTTAGGCGATCCGGTTCAGTGGCCCCCAGGCCTACTCGGAAGGCGTGGTATATAGCACACGAAAATATGGGAATCAGGCGGAATTATAGTTCTTTGGCCATAAAACACAAAAGAACGAGGAACGGTCATGGCGGGGCGGTGAATATGGTTCCTTAGGTCGTATTTGATGGCCCGAAAAAATTTTAGGGTATCCGGTTCCGGGGGCCCTCGGCCCACTCAGAAGGCCTGGGGTAATAGCACACGAAAATATGGGAATCGGGCGGAATTATAATTTTTTGGCCGTAAAATGCAAAATAACGAGGAACGTTCATGGCGGAGCGGTGACTATAGTTCCTTAGGTCGTATTTGATGGCCCGGAAAATTTTACATGATCGAGGTCCGGGGGGCCCGGACCCACTCGGCAGGAGTGGGCTATAGCACTCGAAAATCTGGGAATCGGGTGGAATTCAAGTTTTTCGGTCGTAAAACGTAAAACAACGAGGAACGGTCATGGCAGGGCGATGACTATGATTCCTTAGGTCATATTTGATGGCTCGAAAAAAAATTTAGGCGATCCGGTTCCGGGGGACCCGGGCCCACACGGAAGGCATGCGCTATAGCACGCAAAAATATAGGAATCGGGCAGAATTATAGTTTTTTGGCCGTAAAATGCAAAATAACGAGGAACGGTCATGGCGAGGTGGTGACTCTGGCTTCTTAGGTCATATTTGATGGCCCGAAAAAAAATTAGGCTATCCGGGTTTGGGGGGGGCTCTGGGAAGGCGTGGGCTATAGCACACAAAAATATGATAATCGGGCGGAATTCTATTTTTTTGGCCGTAAAACTCAGAAAAACGAGGAACGATCATGGCGGGGAGGTAACTATAGTTCCTTAGGTCATATTTCATGGCCTGAAAACTTTTTAGGCGATCAGTGTTTGGGGGCTCCGGGCCCACTCGGAAGGCGTGGACTATAGCACACGAAAATATGGGAATTGGGCGGAATTCTAGTTTTTTGGCTATAAAATGCAAACAAATGAAGAACGGTCATGGCAGGGCGGTGACTATGGTTCCTTAGGTCGTATTTGATGGCTCGGAAAATATTTAGGTGATCCGGGTCCGGTGGGCCTGGCCCCACTCGCAAGGCCTGGGCTATAGCACGCGAAAATATGGGTTCGGGTGGAATTATAGTTTTTTGGCCATAAAATGCAAAACAAAATAGGAACGGTCATGGCGGGGCGGTGACTATGATTCCTTAGGTTGTATTTGATGGCCCGAAAAACCTTTAAGCGATCGGGGGTCCGGGGGGCCCGAGCCCATTCGAAAGGCATGGGCTATAGCACACGAAAATATGGGAATGTGGCGGAATTCTAGTTTTTTGGCCGAAAAAGCAAAACTATGAGGAACGGTCATGGCGGGGCGGTGACTATGGCTCCTTAGGTCGTATTTGATGGCCTGGAAATTTTTTGTCGATTCGGGTCGGTGGGGCCCTGGGCCCACTGGCAAAGCGTGGGCTATAGCACACGAAAATATGGGAATCGGGCGGAATTCTTGTTGTTTGGTCATAAAACGCAAACAAATGAGAAATGGTCATGGCGGGGCGCTAACTATGGTTCCTTAGATCATATTTCATGGCCCGAATTTTTTTTAGGCGATCTGGTTCCGAGGTCCTGGGCCCACTCGGAAGGCGTGGGCTATAGCATACGAAAATATGGGAATCAGGCAGAATTATAGTTATTTGGCTATAAAACACATAATAACGAGGAACAGTCATGGCGAGGCGGTGGTGACTATGGTTCCTTAGGTCATATTTGATTGCCCGGAAATTTTTTTGGCGATACGGTTCAATGGGCCCCGGGCCCACTCGGAAGGCGTGGTCTATAGGAATCGGGCGGAATTATAGTTTTTTGGCCATAAAACAAAACATAACGAGGAACGGTCATGGCGGGGCGGTGACTCTGGTTCCTTAGGTCGTATTTGATGGCCCAGAAAATTTTAGGCAACCGAGGTCCGGGGGGCCCGGACCTACTCGGAAGGCGTGGGCTATAGCACATGAAAATATGGGAATCGGGCGTAATTCTAGTTTTTGGCCATAAAACGCAAAACAATGAGGAACAGTCATTGCAGAGCGGTGACTATGATTCCTTAGGTTGTATTTGATGGCCCAAAAAATTTTTTAGGCGATCCGGATCAGGGGGCCCCGGGCCCACTCGGAAGGTGTTGGCTATAGCACGCAAAAATATGGGAATCGGGCAAAATTATAGTTTTTTGACCGTAAAAAGCAAAATAACGAGGAACGGTCACGGTAGGGTGGTGACTATGGTTCCTTAGGTCGTATTTGATGGCCTGAAAATTTTTTAGGCGATCCAGTTCCATGGGGCCCAGGCCCTCTCGGATGGCGTGGGCACACGAAAATATGAGAATCGGGCGCAATTATAGTTTTTTGGCCGTAAAATGCAAAATAACGAGGAACGGTCATGGCGGGGCAGTGATTATGGTTCCTTAGGTCGTATTTGATGGACCAAATTTTTTTTAGGCGATCGGGGGTCTGGGGGCCCGAGCCCTCTCAGAAGGCATGGGCTATAGCACACGAAAATATGGGAATGTGGCGGAATTCTAGTTTTTTGGACGAAAATGCAAAACTATGAGGAACGGTCATGGTGGGGCGGTGACTATGGTTCCTTAGGTCGTATTTGATGGTCCGGAAAAAAATTTTGTCGATTCGGGTCCGAGGGGCCCGGGCCACTCGGAAGGCGTGGGCTATAGCACACGAAAATATGGGAATCGAGCGGAATTATAGTTTTTTGGCCGTAAAACGCAAAATAACAAGGAACGGTCATGGCGGGGTGGTGACTATGGTTCCTTAGGTCATATGTGATTGCCCGAATAGTTTTTAGGCTATCCGGGTCCGGGGGCGCCTACCCACTAGGAAGGCATGGGCTATATAGGACACGAAAATATGGGAATCGGGCAAAATTGTAGTTTTTTGGCCGTAAAACACAAAAACAAAAGGAACTGTAATGGTGGGGTGGTGACTATGGTTCCTTAGGTCGTATTTGATGGCCCGAAAATATTTTAGACGATCTGGTTCCAGAGGCCCCCGGCGCACTCAGAAGGCGTGGGCTATGAACACGAAAAGTATGGGAATCAGGTGGAATTCTAGTGTTTTGGTTGTAAAACGCAAAAAATGAGGAACGGTCATGGCGGGGCGGTGACAATGATTCCTTAGGTCATATTTGATGGCCCGAAAAATTTTTTAGGCGATCCAGTTCCGGGGGCCCTGGGCCCACTCGGAAGGCGTGGGTTATAATATGCGAAAATATGGGAATTAGGCGAAATTTTAGTTTTTTGACCGTAAAATGCAAAATAACTAGGAACGGTCATGGTGGGGCGGTGAATACGGTTCCTTAGGTCGTATTTGATTGCCCGAAAAATTTTAGGCTATCCGGGTCCGGGGGGCCCTGCCCACTGGGTAGGCTTGGACTATAGGACACGAAAATATGGGAATCGGGAGAAATTGTAGTTTTTTGGCCGTAAAATGCAAAAACAAAAGGAACTGTAATGATGGGGCGGTGACTATGGTTCATTAGGTCGTATTTTATGGCCCGAAAAATATTTTGGCGATCTGGTTCAGTGTGCCCCTAGCCCACTTGGAAGGCATGGTCTACAGCATACAAAAATATGGAAAACGGGCGGAATTATAGTTTTTTGGCCATAAAACACAAAATAACGAGGAACTGTCATGGCAGGGCGGTGACTATGGTTCGTTAGGTCGTATTTGATGGCCTGAAATTTTTTTTAGGCGTTCCAGTTCCGGGGGGTCCAGGCCCACTCGGATGGCGTGGGCTATAGCACACGAAAATATGGGAATCGGGCGCAATTATAGTTTTCTGGCTGTAAAACGCAAAATAACGAGGAACGGTCATGGCGGAGCAGTAACTATGGTTCCTTAGGTCGTATTTGATGGCCCAAAATTTTTTTAGGCGATCGGGGGTCTGGCGGCCCGAGCCCACTCGGAAGGCATGGGCTATAGCACACGAAAATATGGGAATGTGGCGGAATTCTAGTTTTTTGGATGAAAACGCAAAACTATGAGGAACGGTCATGGCGGGGCGGTGACTATGGTTCCTTAGGTCGTATTTGATGGCCCAAAAATATTTTAGACGATCTGGTTCCGGGGGCCCCCGGCTCACTCAGAAGGCATGGGCTATAGAACACGAAAATATGGGAATCGGGCGAAATTCTAGTGTTTCGGCCGTAAAACGCAAACAAACGAGGAACTGTCATGGAGGGGCAGTGACAATGATTCCTTATGTCGTATTTGATGGCCCGAAAAATATTTTAGGCGATCCGGTTCCGGGGGCCTTGGGCCCACTCGGAAGGCGTGGGTTATAACACGCGAAAATATGGGAATCAGGCAAAATTATAGTTTTTTGACCGTAAAATGCAAAATAACGAGGAACAGTCATGGTGGGGCAGTGACTACAGTTCCTTAGGTCGTATTTGATGGCCCAAAAAATTTTAGGCTATCCGGGTCCGAGGGGCCTTGCCCACTGTGAAGGCTTGGGCTATAGGACACGAAAATATGGGAATCGGGCGAAATTCTAGTTTTTTGGCAGTAAAATGCAAAAACAAAAGGAACTATAATGGTGGGGCAGTGACTATAGTTCCTTAGGTCGTATTTCATGGCCCAGAAAAGTTTTAGGCGATCCGGTCCAGTGGGCCCCGGAACCACTCAGAAGGCGTGGGCTATAGAACACGAAAATATGGGAATCGGGCGGAATTCTAGTGTTTTGGCCGTAAAACGCAAAACAATGAGGAACGGTCATGGCGAGGCGGTGACAATGATTCCTTAGGTCGTATTTGATGGCCTGGAAAAACTTTTAGGTGATCCGGTTCCGGGGGCCCTGGGCCCACTCGGAAGGCGTGGGCTATAACACGCGAAAATATGGGAATCGGGCGAAATTATAGTTTTTTTGACCGTAAAATGCAAAATAACGAGGAACGGTCATGGTGGGGCGGTGACTACGATTCCTTAGGTTGTATTTGATGGCCCGAAAAATTTTAGGCTATCTGGGTCCGGGAGGCCCAGCCCACTGGGAAGGCTTAAGCTATAGGATACGAAAATATGGAAATCGGGCGAAATTCTAGTTTTTTGGCCGTAAAATGCAAAAATAAAAGGAACTTTAATGGTGGGGCGGTGACTATGGTTCATTAGGTCGTATTTTATGGCCCGAAAAATATTTTGGCGATCTGGTTGAGTGTTCCCCTAGCCCATTCGGAAGGCATGGTCTACAGCATACAAAAATATGGGAAACGGGCGGAATTATAGTTTTTTGGCCATAAAACACAAAATAACGAGGAACTGTCATGGCAGGGTGGTGACTATAGTTCCTTAGGTCGTATTTGATAGCCTAGAAAATTTTTTAGGCGTTCCAGTTCCAGGGGGGCCTAGGCCCACTCGGATGGCGTGGGCTATAGCACACGAAAATATGGGAATCGGGCGCAATTATACTTTTTTGGCTGTAAAACGCAAAATAACGAGGAACGGTCATGGCAGAGCAATGACTATGGTTCATTAGGTCGTATTTGATGGCCCGAAATATTTTAGGCGATCGGGGGTCTGGGGGCCCGAGCCCACTCGGAAGGCATGGGCTATAGCACACGAAAATATGGGAATGTGGCGGAATTCTAGTTTTTTGGAAGAAAACGCAAAACTATGAGGAACGGTCATAGCGGGGCAGTGACTATGGTTCCTTTGGTCATATTTGATGGCCCAAAAATATTTTAGACGATCTGGTTCTGGGGGCCCCCGGCCCACTAAGAAGGCGTGGGCTATAGAACATGAAAATATGGGAATCGGGCGGAATTCTAGTGTTTTGGCCGTAAAACGCAAAACAATGAGGAACGGTCATGGCGAGGCGGTGACAATGATTCCTTAGGTCGTATTTGATGGCCTGGAAAAACTTTTAGGCAATCCGGTTCCGGGGCCCTGGGCCCACTCGGAAGGCGTGGGCTATAACACGCGAAAATATGGGAATCGGGCGAAATTATAGTTTTTTGACCGTAAAATGCAAAATAACGAGGAACGGTCATGGTGGGGCGGTGACTACGGTTCTTTAGGTCATATTTGATGACCCGAAAAATTTTAGGCTATCCGGGTCCGAGGGCCCCTGCCCACTGGGAAGGCTTGGGCTATAGGACACGAAAAGATGGGAATCGGGTGAAATTCTAGTTTTTTGGCCATAAAATGCAAAAACAAAAGGAACTATAATGGTGGGGCGGTGACTATGGTTCATTAGGTCGTATTTTATGGCCCGAAAAATATTTTGGCAATCTGGTTCAGTGTGACCCTAGCCCACTCGGAAGGCATGGTTTATAGCATACAAAAATATGGGAAACGAGCGGAATTATAGTTTTTTGGCCATAAAACACAAAATAACGAGGAACGTTCATGGCAGGGCGGTGACTATGGTTCCTTAGGTTGTATTTGATGGCCCGAAAAAATTTTAGGCGTTCCATTTCCGGGGGGCCCGTTCCCACTCGGATGGCGTGGGCTTTAGCACACGAAAATATGGGAATCAGGCGCAATTATAGTTTTTACGCTGTAAAATGCAAAATAACGAGGAACGGTCATGGAGGGGCAGTGACTATGGTTCCTTAGGTTGTATTTGATGGCCCGAAATTTTTTTAGGCGATCGGGGGTCTGGGGGCCCGAGCCCACTCGGAAGGCATGGGCTATAGCACACGAAAATATTGGAATATGGCGGAATTCTAGTTTTTTGGACGAAAACGCAAAACTATGAGGAACGGTCATGGCGGGGCAGTGACTATGGTTCCTTAGGTCGTATTTGATGCCCCGAAAAAAAAATTGTCGATTCGGGTCTTGGGGGCCCTGGCCACTGAGAAGGCATGGGCTATAGCATACAAAAATATGGGAATTGGGCGGAATTATAGTTTTTTGGCCGTAAAACGCAAAATAACAAGGAACGGTCATGGCGGGGCGGTGACTATGGTTCCTTAGGTCATATTTGATGGCCCGAAAAAATTTTAGGCTATCCGTGTCCGGGGGGCCCTGCCCACTGATATGGGAAGGCGTGGGCTATAGGACACGAAAATATTAGAATCGGGCAGAATTCTAGTTTTTTGGCCGTAAAAATCAAAACAACAAGGAACGAGGGTGACTATGGATTCGGGGGCCCCGGGCCCACTCGGAAGGCGTGGGCTATAGCACACGAAAATATGGGAATCGGGCGGAATTCTAGTTTTTTTGCCGTAAAACACAAAACAAATGAGGACGGTTATGGCGGGACGGTAACTATGGTTCCTTAGGTCATATTTCATGGCCCGAAAAATTATTAGGCGATCGGGGTCGGGGGGCCCCGACCCACTCGGAAGGAGTGGTCTATAGCACACGAAAATATGGGAATGAGGCGGAATTATAGTTTTTTGGCTGTAAAACAAAACATAACGAAGAACGGTGATTTTGGGGTGGTGACTATGGTTCCTTAGGTCGTATTTGATGGCCCGAAAAACTTTTAGGCTATCCGGGTCTAGGGGGCCCTGCCCACTGGGATCGCGTGGGCTATAGGACTCGAAAATATGGGAATCGGGCGGAATTCTAGTTTTTTGGCTGTAAAATGCAAAAACAAAGGGAACGGTAATGGTGGGGCGCTGACTATGATTTCTTAGGCCGTATTTCATGACCGAGAAAATTTTTAGGTGATCTGGTTTAGTGGGCCCTGGGCCCACTCGGAAGGCTTGGTCTATAGCACACGAAAATAAGGGAATCAGGCGGAATTATAGTTTTTTGGCCATAAAACACAAAATAACGAGGAACGGTCATGGCGGGGTGGTGACTATGGTTTCTTAGGTCGTATTTGATGGCCCAAAAATTTTTTTGGCTATCCGGGTTTGGGGGGCCCACTGGGAAAGCGTGGGCTATAGTACACAAAAATATGGTAATCGGGAGGAATTCTAGTTGTTTTGCCGTAAAACTCAAAAAAATGAGGAACGATAATGGATGGGCGGTAACTATGGTTCTTTTGGTCGTATTTCATGGCCTGGAAAAATTTTAGGCGATCAGGGTTAGGGAGCCCGGGCCCACTCGAAAGGCGTGGGCTATAGCACACGAAAATATGGGAATCGCGCGGAATTCTAGTTTTTTGGCTGTAAAACGCAAACAAATGAGGAACGGTCATGGAAGGTCGGTGACTATGGTTCCTTAGGTCATATTTGATGGCTCGTAAAAATTTTAGGCGATCCGGGTCCGGTGGGCCTGTGCCCACTTAGCTATAGCACACGAAAATATGAGAATCGGGCAGAATTCTAGTTTTTTGGCAGTAAAATACAAAAAATGAGGAACGGTCATGGCGAGGTGGTGACTATGGTTCCTTAGATCGTATTTGATGACCCAGAAATTTTTTTGTCGATTCGGCTCCGAGGGGCCCTGCCTACTGGGAAGGCGTGGGCTGTAGCACACGAAAATATGGGAATCGGGCGGAATTATAGTTTTTTGTCCGTAAAACGCAAAATAACGAGGAACAGTCATGGCAGAGCGGTGACTATGATTCCTTAGGTCGTATTTGATGGCCCAGAAAATTTTTTAGGCGATCCGGTTCCGGGGGCCCCGGGCCCACTTGGAAGGCGTGGGCTATATAGCACACGAAAATATGGGAATTGGGCGGAATTATAGTTTTTTGGCCGTAAAACACAAAATAACGAGGAACGGTCATGGCGGGGCAGTGACTATGATTCCTTAGGTTGTATTTGATGGCTCGGGAAAACTTTTAGGCGATCCGGTTCTGGGGGCCTCGGGCCCACTCGGACGGCGTGGGCTATAGGACAAGAAAATATGGGAATCGCGCGGAATTCTATATTTTTGGCCGTAAAATGCAAAAACAAAAGGAACGGTAATGGTGGGGAGGTGACTATGGTTTCTTAGGTCGTATTTCATGTCCTGAAAATTTTTTAGGCGATCTGGTTCAGTGGGCCCCCGCCCACTCAGAAGGCGTGGTCTATAGCACACGAAAATATGGGAATCGGGCAGAATTATAGTTTTTTGGCAATAAAACACAAAATAACGAGGAACAGTCATGGCAGGGTGGTGACTATGGTTCCTTAGGTCAGATTTGATGGTCCAGAAAAATTTTGGGCTATCCATGTTTGGGGGGGCCCACTGGGAATACGTGGGCTATGGCACACAAAATATGGTAATCGGAAGGAATTCTTGTTTTTTGGCCGTAAGACTCAAAAAAATGAGGAACGATCATGGAGGGGCGGTAACTATGGTTCCTTTGGTTGTATTTCATCGCCTGAAAAATTTTTAGGCGATCGGGGTTAGGGGGGCCCGGGACCACTCGGAAGGCGTGGGCTATAGCACACAAAAATATGGTAATCGGGCGAAATTCTAGTTTTTTGGCTGTAAAACGCAAACAAATGAGGAACGGTCATGGAAGGGCCGTGACTATGGTTCCTTAGGTCGTATTTGATGGCTCGTAAAAATTTTAGGCGATCCGGGTCCGGTGGGCCCGGGCCCACTCGCAAGGCGTGGGATATAGCACACAAAAATATGGGAATCGGGTAGAATTCTAGTTTTTTGGCCGTAAAATGCAAAAAACGACGAACGGTCATGGCCGGACGGTGACTATGGTTCTTTAGGTCATATTTGATGGCCTGAAATTTTTTTTGTCAATTCGGGTCCGAGAGGCCCTGCCCACTGGGAATGTGTGGGCATACAAAAATATGGGAATCGGGCGGATTCTTGTTGTTTGGTCGTAAAACGCAAAAAAATGAGGAATGGTCATGGCGGTAACTATGGTTCCTTAGGTTGTATTTGATGGCCCAGAAAAATTTTAGGTGATCCGATTTTGGGGCCCAAGGCCCACTCGGAAGGCGTGGGCTATAGCACACAAAAATATGGGAATCGGGCGGAATTATAGTTTTTTGGCCGTAAAACGCAAAATAACGAGGAACGGTCATGGCAAAGCGGTGACTATGATTCCATAGGTCGTATTTGATGGCCTAGAAAAAATTTTAGGCGATCCGGTTTCGGGGGCCCTGGGCCCACTCGGAAGGCGTGTGCTATAGCACACGAAAATATGGGAATCGGGCGGAATTATAGTTTTTTGGCCGTAAAACGCAAAATAATGAGGAACGGTCATGGCGGGGCGGTGTCTATGATTCCTTAGGTCGTATTTGATGGCCCGAAAAAAAATTTAGGCGATCCGGTTCCGGGGGCCCCGGGCCCACTCGAAATGCGTGGGCTATAGGACACAGAAATTGGGGAATCGGGCGGAATTGTAGTTTTTTGGCTGTAAAACGCAAAAACAAAAGGAACGATAATGGTGGGGAGGTGACTATGGTTTCTTAGGTCGTATTTCATGTCCCCGAAATTTTTTAGGCGATCTGGTTCAGTTGCCCCCAGCTCACTTGGAAGTTATGGTCTATAGCACACGAAAATATGGGAATCGGGCGGAATTATAGTTTTTTGGCTATAAAACATAAAAAAAAACGAGGAACAGTCATGGAGGGGTGGTGACTATGGTTCCTTAGGTCGTATTTGATGGCTCGGAAAATTTTTCGGCTATCCGGGTTTGGGGGGGCCACTAGTTTTTTTGGCTATAGCACACGAAAATATGTTAATCGGGCGAAATTCAAATTAATTGGCCGTAAAACTCAAAAAAACAAGGAACAATAATGGTGGGGCGGTAACTATGGTTCCTTAGGTCTTATTTCATGGCCTCAAAAATTTTTAGACGATCGGGGTCAGGGGGCCCGGGCCCACTCGGAAGGCGTAGGCTGTAGCATACGAAAATATGGGAATCGGGCGGAATTCTAATTTTTTGGTCGTAAAACGCAAAAAAAGAGGAACGGTCATAGCGAGGCGGTGACTATGGTTCCCTAGGTCGTATTTGATGGCCTGGAAAATTTTTAGGCTATCCGGGTCCGGGGGGCCCTGCCCTCTGATATGGGAAGGCCTATAGGACACGAAAATATTAGAATCGGGCAGAATTCTAGTTTTTTGGCCGTAAAAATCAAAACAACAAGGAACGAGGGTGACTATGGTTTCGGGGGCCCCGGGCCCACTCGGAAGGCGTGGGCTATAGCACACGAAAATATGGGAATCGGGCGGAATTCTAGTTTTTTTGCCGTAAAACGCAAAAAAAATGAGGAACGGTTATGGCGGGACGGTAACTATGGTTCCTTAAGTCATATTTCATGGCCCAAAAAATTATTAGGCGATCGGGGTCGGGGGGCCCCGACCCACTCGGAAGGAGTGGTCTATAGCACACGAAAATATGGGAATGAGGCGGAATTATAGTTTTTTGGCTGTAAAACAAAACATAATGAAGAACGGTGATGGCGGGGTGGTGACTATGGTTCCTTAGGTCGTATTTAATGGCCCGAAAAACTTTTAGGCTATCCGGGTCTGGGGGGCCCTGCCCACTGGGATGGCGTGGGCTATAGGACTCGAAAATATGGGAATCGGGCGGAATTCTAGTTTTTTGGCTGTAAAACGCAAAAACAAAGGGAACAGTAATGGTGGGGCGGTGACTATGGTTTCTTAGGTCGTATTTCATGACCCATAAAATTTTTAGGCGATCTGGTTTAGTGGGCCCTGGGCCCACTCGGAAGGCTTGGTCTATAGCACACGAAAATAAGGGAATCGGGCGGAATTATAGTTTTTTGGCCATAAAACACAAAATAACGAGGAACGGTCATGGCGGGGTGGTGACTATGGTTCCTTAGGTCGTATTTGATGGCCCGGAAATTTTTTTGGCTATCCGGGTTTGGGGGGCCCACTGGGAAAGCGTGGGCTATAGCACACGAAAATATGGTAATCGGGAGGAATTCTAATTTTTTTGCAATAAAACTCAAAAAAATGAGGAACGATCATAGATGGGCGGTAACTATGGTTCCTTTGGTTGTATTTCATGGCCTGGAAAATTTTTAGGCGATCGGGGTTAGGGAGCCCGGGCCCACTCGAAAGGCGTGGGCTATAGCATACGAAAATATGGGAATCGCGCAGAATTCTAGTTTTTTGGCTGTAAAACGCAAACAAATGAGGAACGGTCATGGAAGGTCGGTGACTATGGTTCCTTAGGTCGTATTTGATGGCTCGTAAAAATTTTAGGCGATCCGGGTCAGGTGGGCATGTGCCCACTCAGCTATAGCACACGAAAATATGAGAATCGGGCAGAATTCTAGTTTTTTGGTCTTAAAATACAAAAAATGAGGAACGGTCATGGCGGGGCGGTGACTATGGTTCCTTAGATCGTATTTGATGACCCGGAAATTTTTTTGTCGATTCGGCTCCGAGGGGCCCTGCCTACTGCGAAGGCGTGGGCTATAGCACACGAAAATATGGGAATCGGGCGGAATTATAGTTTTTTGTCCGTAAAATGCAAAATAACGAGGAACGGTCATGGCAGGGCGGTGACTATGATTCCTTAGGTCGTATTTGATGGCCCGGAAAATTTTTAAGGCGATCCGGTTCTGGGGGCCCCGGGCCCACTTGGAAGGCGTGGGCTATATAGCACACGAAAATATGGGAATCGGGCGGAATTATAGTTTTTTGGCCGTAAAACACAAAATAACGAGGAACGGTCATGGCGGGGCGGTGACTATGATTCCTTAGGTTGTATTTGATGGCCCGGGAAAAAATTTAGGCGATCCGGTTCTGGGGGCCCCGAGCCCACTCGGACGGCGTGGGCTATAGGACAAGAAAATATGGGAATCGCGCGGAATTTTATTTTTTTGGCCGTAAAACGCAAAAACAAAAGGAACGGTAATGGTGGGGAGGTGACTATGGTTTCTTAGGTCGTGTTTCATGTCCTGAAATTTTTTTAGGCGATCTGGTTCAGTGGGCCCCCGCCCACTCGGAAGGCGTGGTCTATAGCACACGAAAATATGGGAATCGGGAGGAATTATTGTTTTTTGGCAATAAAACACAAAATAACGAGGAACAGTCATGGCAGGGTGGTGACTATGGTTCCTTAGATCAGATTTGATGGTCCAGAAAAATTTTGGGCTATCCGGGTTTGGGGGGGCCCACTGGGAATACGTGGGCTATGGCACACAAAATATGGTAATCGGAAGGAATTCTTGTTTTTTGGCCGTAAAACTCAAAAAAATAAGGAACGATCATGGAGGGGCGGTAACTATGGTTCCTTTGGTCGTATTTCATCGCCTGAAAAAATTTTAGGCGATCGGGGTTAGGGGGCCCGGGACCACTCGGAAGGCGTGGGCTATAGCACACAAAAATATGGTAATCGGGCGAAATTCTAGTTTTTTGGCTGTAAAACGCAAACAAATGAGGAATGGTCATGGAAGGGCCATGACTATGGTTCCTTAGGTCGTATTTGATGGCTCGTAAAAATTTTAGGGGATCCGGGTCCGGTGGGCCCGGGCCCACTCGCAAGGCGTGGGCTATAGCACACAAAAATATGGGAATCGGGTAGAATTCTAGTTTTTTGGCCGTAAAATGCAAAAAATGATGAACGGTCATGGCCGGGCGGTGACTATGGTTCCTTAGGTCGTATTTGATGGCCTGGAAATTTTTTTGTCAATTCGGGTCCGAGAGGCCCTGCCCACTGGGAATGTGTGGGCACACAAAAATATGGGAATCGGGCGGATTCTTGTTGTTTGGTCGTAAAACGCAAAAAAATAAGGAATGGTCATGGCGGTGACTATGGTTCCTTAGGTTGTATTTGATGGCCCAGAAAAATTTTAGGTGATCCGATTTCGGGGCCCAAGGCCAACTCGGAAGGCGTGGGCTATAGCACACAAAAATATGGGAATCGGGTGGAATTATAGTTTTTTGGCCGTAAAACGCAAAATAACGAGGAACGGTCATGGCAAGGCAGTGACTATGATTCCATAGGTCGTATTTGATGGCCCAGAAAAATTTTTAGGCGATCCGGTTTCGGGGGCCCCGGGCCCACTCGGAAGGCGTGGGCTATAGCACACGAAAATATGGGAATCGGGCGGAATTATAGTTTTTTGGCCGTAAAATGCAAAATAATGAGGAACGGTCATAGCGGGGCGGTGTCTATGATTCCTTAGGTCGTATTTGATGGCCCGAAAAAAAATTTAGGCGATCCGGTTCCGGGGGCCCCGGGCCCACTCGAAATGCGTGGGCTATAGGACACGGAAATTGGGGAATCGGGCGGAATTCTAGTTTTTTGGTTGTAAAACACAAAAACAAAAGGAACGATAATGGTGGGGAGGTGACTATGGTTTCTTAGGTCGTATTTCATGTCCCTGAAATTTTTTAGGCGATCTGGTTCAGTTGCCCCCCGGCTCACTCGGAAGGTGTGGTCTATAGCACACGAAAATATGGGAATCGGGCAGAATTATAGATTTTTGGCCATAAAACACAAAAAAACGAGGAACAGTCATGGAGGGGTGGTGACTATGGTTCCTTAGGTCGTATTTGATGGCTCGGAAAATTTTTTGGCTATCCTGGTTTGGGGGGCCCACTAGTTTTTTGGCTATAGCACACGAAAATATATTAATCGGGCGGAATTCTAATTAATTGGCCGTAAAACTAAAAAAAAACAAGGAACAATAATGGTGGGGCGGTAACTATGGTTCCTTAGGTCTTATTTCATGGCCTCGAAAATTTTTAGACGATCGGGGTCAGGGGGCCCGGGCCCACTCGGAAGGCATAGGCTGTAGCACACGAAAATATGGGAATCGGGCGGAATTCTAATTTTTTGTTCGTAAAACGCAAAAAAAGAGGAACGGTCATAGCGGGGCGGTGACTATGATTCCTTAGGTCGTATTTGATGGCCCGGAAAAATTTTAGGCGATCCGATACTACGGCCCCGGGCCCACTCGAAAGGCCTGGGCTATAGCACACGAAAATATGAGAATCGGGCGAAATTATAGTATTTTGGCCGTAAAATGCTAAATAACGAGGAACAGTTATGGCGAGGCGGTGACTATGGTTCCCTAGGTCGTATTTGATGGCCCGAAAAATTTTTAGGCTATCCGGGTCAGGGGGGCCCTGCCCTCTGGGAAGGCGTGGGCTATAGCACACTAAAATATGAGAATCGGGCGGAATTCTAGTTTTTTGGCCGTAAAACACAAAAAAATGAGGAACGGTCATGGCGGGGCAGTGACTATGATTCCATAGGTCGTATTTAATGGCCCAAAAATTTTTTTTAGGCCATTCGGTTTCGGGGGCTCCGGGCCCACTCGGAATTCCTGGGCTATAGCACGCAAAAATATGGGAATTGGGCGGAATTATAGTTCTTTGGCCGTAAAATGCAAAATAACGAGGAACGGTCATGGAGGGGGTGGTGACTATGGTTCCTTAGATCGAATTTGATGGCCAAAAATTTTTTTAGGCTATCCGGGTCCGGGGGGCCCTGCCCACTGGAAAGGCGTGGGCTATAGGACACGAAAATATGGGAATCGCGCGAAATTCTAGTTTTTTGGCCGTAAAATGCAAAAACAAAAGGAACGGTCATGGCGAGGCGGTGACTATGGTTCCTTAGGTAGTATTGGATGGCCCGAAAATATTTTAGGTGATCCGGTTCCAAGGGCCCCCGGCCCACTCGGAAGGCGTGGGCTATAGAACATGAAAATATGGAAATTGGGCGGAATTATAGTTTTTTGGCCGTAAAACACAAAATAACGAGGAACGGTCGTGGCGGGGCGGTGACTATGGTTCCTTAGGTCGTATTTGATGGCCCAGAAAATTTTAGGCGATCGAGGTCCGGAGGGCCCGGACCCACTCGGAAAGCGTGGGCTATAGCACACGAAAATATGGGAATCAGGCGGAATTCTAGTTTTTTGGCCATAAAATACAAAAACACGAGGAACGGTCATGGCGTGGCGCTGACTATGATTCCTTTGGGCATATTTGATGGCCCGTAAAAAAATTTAAGCAATCCAGTTCCGGGGGCCCCAGGCCCACTCGGAAGGCGTGGGCTATAGAACGCGAAAATATGGGAATCGGGCGGAATTATAGTTTTTTGGCCATAAAACGCAAAATAACGAGGAACGATCATGGAGGGGCGGTGACTATGGTTCCTTAGGTCGTATTTGATTGCCTGAAAATTTTTTAGGCTATCTAGGTCCGGAGGGCCCTGCCCAATGGGAAGGCGTGGGCTATAGGACACGAAAATATGGGAATCAGGTGGAATTCTAGTTTTTTGGCCGTAAAACGCAAAAAACCAAAAAAAGGAACGGTCATGGTGGGGCGGTGACTATCATTCCTTAGGTCGTATTTCTTGGCCCATAAAAGTTTTAGGCGATCGGGGTTAGGGGGCCCGGGCCCACTTGGAAGGCGTGGGCAATAGCACACGAAAATATGGGAATTAGGCGAAATTCTAGTTTTTTGGCCATAAAATGCAAAAAAACGAGCTACAGTCATGGCGGGTGATAACTATGGTTCCTTAGGTCGTATTTCATGGCCTCAAAAATTTTTAGGCGACCGGGGTCAGGGGGCCCGGGCTCACTCGGAAGGCGTGCGCTATAGCACACGAAAATATGGGAAACAGGCGGAATTCTAGTTTTTTGGCTGTAAAGCGCAAAGAAATAAGGAACGGTCATGGAAAAGCGGTGAATATGGTTCCTTAGGTCGTATTTGATGGCTCGGAAAAATTTTAGGCGATCCGGGTCCGGTGGGCCCGAGCCCACTCGCAAGGCGTGGGCTATAGCTCATGAAAATAAGGGAATCAGGCAGAATTCTAGTTTTTTGGCCGTCAAATGCGAAAAATGAGGAACGGTCATGGCAGGGCGGTGACTATGGTTACTTAGGTCATATTTGATGGCCTGGAAAAAACTTTGTCGATTCGGGTTCGGGGGGACTTCCCACTGGGAAGGCGTGGGCTATAGCACGCGAAAATATGTGAATCAGGCGGAATTATAGTTTTTTGGCCGTAAAATGCAAAATAACGAGAAACGATCATGGCGGGGTGGTGACTATAGTTCCTTAGGTTGTATTTGATGGCTCGGAAAACTTTTAGGCTATCCGGGTCCGGGGGGCCCTGCCCACTGGGAAGGCGTGGGCTATAGGACACGAAAATATGGGAATCGTGCAGAATTCTAGTTTTTTGGCTGTAAAACGCAAACAAATGAGGAACGGTCTTGGCGGGGCGGTGACTATAGTTCCTTAGGTCGTATTTGATGGCTCGGAAAAATTTTAGGCGATCCGGGTCCGGTGGGCCGGGGCCCACTCGCAAGGCATGAGCTATAGCACACGAAAATATGGGAATCGGGCAGAATTCTACTTTTTTGGCAGTAAAATGCAAAAAATGAGGAACGGTCATGGCGGGGTGGTGACTATGGTTCCTTAGGTCGTATTTGATGGCCCGGAATTTTTTTTGTCAATTCGGGTCCGAGGGGCCCTGCCCACTGGCAAGGCGTGGGCTATAGCACACGAAAATATTGGAATCAGGCGGTTCTTGTTGTTTGGTCGTAAAATGCAAAAAAATGAGGAACGTTCATGGCAGGGCAGTGACTATGGTTCCTTAGATCGTATTTGATAGCCCAGAAAAAATTTTGTCGATTCGGGTTCGGGGGGCCCTGCCCCCTTGGAAGGCGTGGGCTATAGGACGCGAAAATATGGGAATCGGGCGGAATTATAGTTTTTTGGCCATAAAACACAAAATAACGAGGAACGGTCATGGCGGGGCAGTGACTGTGGTTCCGTAGGTCGTATTTGATGGCCCGGAAAATTTTTAGGCTATCCGGGTCCGGGGGGCTTTGCCCACTGGGAAGGCGTGGGCTATAGGACACGAAAATATAGGAATCAAGCGGAATTCTAGTTTTTTGGCCGTAAAACGCAAAAAACAAAAAGGGAACGGTCATGGTGGGGCGGTGGCTATAGTTTCTTAGGTTGTATTTCATGGCCCGAAAAAGTTTTAGGGGATCGGGGTTAGGGGGCCTGTGTCCACTCGGAAGGCGTGGGCAATAACAAACGAAAATATGGGAATCAGGCGGAATTCTAGTTTTTTGGCCATAAAATGCAAAAAAACGAGTAACAGTCCTGGCAGGGCAATAACTATGGTTCCTCAGGTCTTATTTCATGGCCTCGAAAATTTTTAGACGATCAGGGTCTGGGGGCCTGGGCCCACTCGAAAGGTGTGGGCTATAGCACACGAAAATATGCGAATCGGGAAAAATTCTAGTTTTTTGGCTGTAAAACACAAACAAATGAGGAACGGTCATGGCGGGGCGGTGATTATGGTTCCTTAGGTCGTATTTGATAGCTCGGGAAAATTGTTAGGCGATCCGGGTCCGGTGGGCCTGGGCCCACTCGCAAGGCGTGGGCTATAGCACACGAAAATATAGGAATCGGGCAGAATTCTAGTTTTTTGGCCGTAAAATGCAAAAAACTAGGAACGGTCATTGTGGGGTGGTGAGTATGGTTCCTTAGGTCGTATTTGATGGCCGGAAAAAAATTTTGTCGATTCGGGTCCGGCCCACGGACTTCGGTAGCCTAAAATTTTTCTGGGCCATCAAATACGACCCAAGGAACCATAGTCACCACCCTGCCTTGATCATTCCTCATTTTTTGCGTTTTTCTGCCAAAAAATTAGAATTATGCCTAATTCCCATATTTTCGTGTGCTATAGCCCATGCCTTCCCAATGGGTAGGTCCCCACGGAGCCGGATTGCCTAAAATTTTTCCGGGCCATCTAATACGACCTAAGGAACCATAGTCACCGCCCTGACATGACCTTTCCTCATTTTTTGCATTTTCAGCCAAAAAACTAGAATTCTGCCCGATTCCCATATTTTCGGGTGCTATTGCCCACGCCTTCCAAGTGGTCCCGATACCCCCAAACCACAATCTCCTAAAAAGTATTCGGGCCATTAAATACGACCTAAGGAACCATAGTCACCGCCCCGCCATGATCGTTCCTCAGTTTTTGCATTTTTCGGCCAAAAAACTAGAATCCGCCTGATTTCCATATTTTCATGTGCGCCCATGCCTTCCGAATGGACCAGGCCCCCCAGACTGTGATCACCTAAAAAATGTTCGGGTCATCAAATCCGACCTAAGGAACCATAGTCACCGCCAAGCCATGATCGTTCCTCATGTTTTATGTTTTTCGGCCAAAAAACTAGAATTGCGCCCGATTCCCATATTTTCGTGTGATATAGCCCACGCCTTCTGAGTGGTCCCGGTACCCCCGGACCCCAATCGCCTAAAATTTTTACGTTCTATCAAATATGACCTAAGGAACCATAGTCACCGCCCCGCCATGATCGTTCCTCATTTTTTCTGTTTTTCGGCCAAAAAACTAACACCCGATTCCCATATTTTCGTGTGCGCCCACGCCTTCCGAGTGGGCCAGGTCCTCCGAATTGGGATCGCCTAAAAATATTTTGGGCCATCAAATACGACCTAAGGAACCATAGTCACCGCCCCGCCATGATCGTCCCTCATGTTTTAATTTTTTCGGCCAAAAAACTAGAATTCCGCCCGATTCCCATATTTTCGTGTGCTATAGCCCACGCCTTCCGAGTGGGCCGGACCCCCTGACTCGGATCGCCTAAAATTTTTTTGGGCCAACAAATTCAAACTAGGGAACCATAGTCACCGCCCCGCCATGATTGTTCTTCATTTTTTGCATTTTCCGGCCAAAATACTAGAATTCTGCCCGATTCCTATATTTTCGTGTGCTATAGACCACGCCATCCGAGTGGTCCCTGGCCTCCCGGATCCTGATCGCCTAAAATTTTTCCGGGCCATCAAATATGACCTAAGGAACCATAGTCAGCGCCCCGCCATGATCGTTCCTCATTTTTTGCATTTTTCGCCCAAAAACTAGAATTTCGCCCGATTCCCATATTTTCGTGTTCTATAGCCCACGCCTTTCGAGTGGGCCGCCCCCCCGGACTCGGATTGCCTAAATTTTTTCTAGGCCATCAAATACGACCTAGAGAACCATAGTCACTGCCCTGCCATGACCATTCCTCGTTGTTTCTGCATTTTTCGGGAAAAAAAACTAGAATTCGACTCGATTCCCATATTTTCGTGTGCTATAGCCCACGCCTTCCAAGTGGTCCCGGGACCCCCGTACTCGGATCGCCTAAAATATTTCCGGTCACTTAAATACAACCTAAGGAACCATAGTCACCGCCTCGCCATGATCGTTCCTCACTTTTTGCATTTTAAGGCCAAAAAATAAGATTTACGCTCGATTCTCATATTTTCGTGTTCTATAGCCCACGCTTTTCAAGTGGTCCCGGGACCCCCGAACCTCGATCTCCAAATTTTTTTTCGGGCTATCATATACGACCTAAGGAACCATAGTCACCGCCCCTCCATGAACGTTCCTCATTTTTTGCGTTTTTCGGCCAAAAAACTAGAATTCCGCCCGATTCCCATATTTTCGTGTGCGACCACGCCTTCTGAGTGGGCCAGGCCACCCAGACTGGGATCGCCTAAAAACTTTTCGGGCCATCAAATACGACCTAAGGAACCATAGTCACTGCCTCGCCATGATCGTTCCTCATGTTTTACGTTTTTCGTCCAAAAAACATGAATTTCGCCCGATTGCCATATTTTCGTATGCTATAGCCCACGCCTTCCTAGTGGCCGTAAAATACAAAAAATGAGGAAAGGTCATATCGGAGCGGTGAATATGGTTCCTTAGGTCGTATTTGATGGCCCAGAAAATTTTTAGGAATGATCATGGCGGGGCGGTGACTATGGTTTCTTAGGTCGTATTTGATGGCCCAAAAAAATTTTAGGCGATCGGGGTTCGGGGGTCCCGGGTCCACTTGGAAGGCGTGGGCTAGCACACGCCTTCCAAATGGTCCAGGGACCCCCGAACCCCGATCTCCTAAAAAAGTTTTGGGCCATCAAATATGACATAAGGAACCATAGTCACCGCCTAGCCATGATCGTTCCACATTTTTTACGTTTTTCGGCCAAATAACTAGAATTGCGCCTGATTCCCATATTTTCGTGTGCTATATAGCCCACTCCTTCCGAGTGGTCCCGGGCCCCGGACCCCGATCGCCTAAAATTTTTCCGATCCACCCAATACAACCTAAGGAACCATAGTCACCGCCCCGCCATGATCGTTCCTCATTTTTTGCGTTTTTCGGCCAAAAACCTTGAATTACACCCGATTCCCATAGTTTGGTGTGCGCCCGCCGGGCACCCGGACTGGGATCGCCTAAAAAAAATTCGGTCCATCAAATACGACCAAAGGAACCAAATCACCGCCCTGTCATGACCATTCCTCATTTTTTGCATTTTTTGGACTAAAAACTAGAATTTTGCCCGATTCCCATATTTTCGTGTGCTATAGCCCACGCCTTCCGAGTGGGCCGGGGCCCCCGGACTCGGATCGCCAAAAGTTTTTTCGAGCCATGAAATACGAACTAGAGAACCATAGTCACCGCCCTGCTATGATCGTTCCTCATTTTTCCTACATTTTTCAGCCAAAAAACTAGAATTCCGCCCGATTCCCAAATTTTCGTGTGCAATAGCCCACGCCTTCCGAGTGGGCCGGGCCCCCTGACTCGGATCGCCTAAATTTTTTTCGGGCCATCAAATACGACCTAGGGAACCATAGTCACCGCCCTTCCATGATCGTTCCTTATTTTTTCATTTATCGGCCAAAAAACTAGAATTCCGCTCGATTCCCATATTTTAGTGTGCTATAGCCCACGCCTTCCAAGTGGTCTCGGGACCCCCGATCGCCTAAAATTTTTCTGGTCCATCAAATACGACCTAAGGAACCATAGTCACTGCCCCTCCATGATTGTTCCTCATTTTTTTGCGTTTTTCGGCCAAGAAACTAGAATTCCGCCCCTATTCCCATATTTTCGTGTGCGCCCATGCCTTCCTAGTGGGCCGGGCCCCCCGGACTGGGATCGCCTAAAAAAATTTCGGGCCATCAAATACGACCTAAGGAACCATAGTCACCGCCCTGCCATGATCGTTCCTTATTTGTTCTGCGTTTTTTGGCCAAAAAATAAGAATTCCGCCCGATTCCCAATGGGTAGGGCCCCACGGAGCCGGATTGCCTAAATTTTCTTAGGGCCATCAAATACGACCTAAGGAACCATAGGCACCACCCTGACATGACCTTTCCTCATGTTTTGCATTTTACGACTAATAAACTTGAATTCTGCCCGATTCCCATATTTTCGTGTGCTATAGCCCACGCCTTCCAAGTGGTCCCGGGACCTCCGAACCCCGATCTCCTAAAAATTTTCTGGGATATCAAATACGACCTAAGGAACCATAGTCACCCCCCCGCCATGATCGTTCCTCATTTGTTGCATTTTTCTGCCAAAAAACTTGAATTCCGCCCGATTTCCATATTTTTATGTGCTATAACCCACGCCTTCCGAGTAGTCCCGGGCCCCCGGACCCCGATCGCCTAAAATTTTTCCGGTCCATCCAATATGACCTAAGGAACCATAGTCACCACCCCGCCATGATCGTTCTTTATTTTTTACGTTTTCGGCCAAAAAACTAGAATTTCGCCTGATTCCTATATTTTCGTGTGCTATAGCCCACACCTTCCCAGTGGGTAAGGCCCCTCGGAGCCGGATCGCCTAAAATTTTTCCGGGCCATCAAGTACGACCTAAGGAACCATAGTCACCGCCCCGTCGTGATCGTTCATCATTGTTTCAATTTTTTGGCCATAAAACTAGAATTACGCCCGATTCTAATATTTTCATGTGTTATAGCCTACCCCTTTCGAGTGGGCCGGGCCCCCTGACCTCGGATCGCCTAAAAGTTTTTCGGGACATAAAATACGACCTAAAGAACCATAGTCACTGCCCTGCCATGATCGTTCCTCATTTTTTACATTTTTCGGCCAAAAAAGTAGAATTCCACCCGATTCCCATATTTTTGTATGCAATAGTCCACGCCTTCCGAGTGGGCCGGGCCCCCTGACTCGAATCGCCTAAATTTTTTTTCAAGCAATCAAATACGACTTAGGGAACCATAGTCACCGCCCCGCCATGATCGTTCCCCATGTTTTGCATTTTTCGGCCAAAAAACTAGAATTTTGCCTGATTCCGATATTTTCGTGTGCTATAGCCCACGCCTTCCGAGTGGTCATGGGCTCCCCGGACCCTGTTCGCCTAAAAATTTTTTGGGCCCTCAAATATGACCTAAGGAACCATAGTCACCACCCGCCATGGTCATTCCTCATATTTTCGTGTGCCCGATTCCCATATTTTCGTGTGCGCCCACGCCTTCCGAGTGGGCCGGGCCCCCCGAACTGTGATCGCCAAAATTTTTATCGGGCCATTAAATACGACTTAAGGAACCATAGTCACTGCCTCGCCATGATCGTTCCTCACTTTTTGCATTTTACTGCCAAAAAACTAGAGTTTTGCCTGATTCCCATACTTTCGTGTGCTATAGCCCACGCCTTCCAAGTGGACCAGGGACCCCCGAACCTCGATCTCCTAAAGTTTTTTCGGGCCATCAAATACGACCTAAGGAACCATAGTCACCGCCCCGCCATGATCATTCCTTATTTTTTGCTTTTTTCCGCCAAAAAACATGAATTTCGCGCGATTCCCATATTTTCGTGTGCTATAGCCCATGCCTTCCGAGTGGTCCCGGCCCACCCGGACCCCGATCGCCTAAAATTTTTCTGGTCCATCAAATACGACCTAAGGAACCATAGTCACCGGCTCTCCATGATCGTTCCTCATTATTTGCATTTTTCGGTCAAAATACTAGAATTCCGCCCGATTCTCATATTTTTGCGTGCGCCCACGCCTTTCGAGTGGGCCGGGCCCCCTTACTCGGATCGCCCAAATTTTTTCGGGCCATCAAATACGACCTACGGAACCATAGTCACCGCCCCGCAATGATCATTCCTCATGTTTTGTGATTCTCGGCTAAAAAACTGAAATTCCGCCCGATTCCCATATTTTCATGTGCAATAGCCCATGCCTTCCGAGTGGGCAGGGCCCCCTTGACTCGGATCGCCTAAAACATTTTTGGGCCATCAACTACGACCTAAGGAACCATAGTCACCACCTCGCCATGATCGTTCCTCATTGTTTGCATTTTTCGGCCAAAAAACTAGAATTCCGCACGATTCCAATATTTTCGTGTGCTATAGCCCATGCCTTCCAAGTGGTCCCGGGACCCACGGACCCTGATAGCCTAAAATTTTTCTGGGCCATCAAATACGACCTAAGGAACCATAGTCACCGCACCGCCTTGATCATTCCTCATTTTTTGCGTTTTTCTGCCAAAAAATTAGAATTATGCCTGATTCCCATATTTTCGTGTGCTATAACCCATGCCTTCCCAATGGGTAGGGCCCCACGGATTAGGATCACCTAAAAATTTTTCGGGCCATCAAATACGAACTAAAGAGCCATAGTCACCGCCCGGCCATGACCGTTCCCGATTTATTTGCGTTTTACGACCAAAAACATAAAATTCCGCCCGATTCCCATATTTTCGTGTGCTTTAGCCCACGTCTTCCAAGTGGTCCCGGGACCCCCAGACCCCGATCGCCTAAAAACTTTCTGCGCCATCAAATACGACCTAAGGAACAATAGTCACCACCCTGCCATGATCGTTTCTCATTTTTTGCATTTTACGGCAAAAAAACTAGTATTCTACCCGATTCCCATATTTTCGTGTGCTATAGCCCACGCCTTCCAAATGGTCCCGGGACCCCTAGACCCCGATCGCCTAAAGTTTTTTCGGGCCATCAAATACGACCTAAGGAACCATAGTCACCTCCTTGCCATGATCGTTTCTCATTTTTTGCATTTTACGGCAAAAAAACTAGAATTCTACCCGGTTCCCATATTTTTGTGTGCAATAGCCGACGCCTTCCGAGTGGGCCAGGGCCTCCGCACTCAGATCGCCTAAAATTATTTCAGGCCATCAAATACGACCTAAGGAACCATAGTCACCACCCCGCTATGATCGTTCCTCATTATTTTGCATTTATCGGCGTAAAAACTAGAATTTTGCCCGATTCCCATATTTTCGTGTGCTATAGCCCACGCCTTCCGAGTGGTCCCGAGCCCCCTGGACCCCGATCGCCTAAAATTTTTCCGGGGCATCAAATATGACCTAAGGAACCATAGCCACCGCCCCGCTATGATCGTTCCTCATTTTATGCATTTTACAGCCAAAAAACTAGAATTCCGCCCGATTCCCATATTTCGTGTGCTATAGCTCACGCCTTCCAAGTGGTCCCGGAACCCCCGGAATCGGATCGCCTCAAATTTTTCGCGGCATTAAATACGACAGAAGGAACCATAGTCACCGCGCCGCCATGATCGTTCCTCATTGTTTGCATTTTTCGGCCAAAAAACTAGTATTCCGCCCGATTCCCATATTTTCGTGTGCTAGCCCACTCCTTCCCAATGGGAGCCGGATCGCCAAAAAGTTTTCCGGGCCATCAAATACGACCTAAGGAACCATATTCACCGCCCCGCCATGATTGTTCCTCATTTTTTAGGTTTTTGGGCCAAAAATCTAGAATTTCGCACGATTCCCATATTTTTGTGTGCAATAGCCCACACCTTCCGAGTGGGCCGGGCCCCCCGGGCTCCGATCGCCTAAAATTTTTGCGGGGTATCAAATATGACCTAAGGAACCATAGTCACCGCCCCTCCATGATCGTTCCTCATTTTTTGCATTTTGCGGGAAAAAAACTAGAATTCCGCTCGTTTCCCATATTTTCGTGTGCTATAGCCCATGCCTTCCAAGTGGTCCCTGGACTCCCGGACCCCGATCGCCAAAAATTTTTCCGGGCCATCAAATACTATCTAAGGAACAATAGTCACCACCCCGCCATTATCGTTCCTCATTTTTTGCATTTTACGGCCAAAAAACTAGAATTCCGCCCGATCCCCATATTTTCGTGTGCTAGCCCACACCTTCCAAGTGGGCCGTGCACCCCGGACTAGGATCGCCTAAAAATTTTCTGGGCCATCAAATACGACTTAAAGAACCATAGTCACCGCCTTACCATGACCGTTCCTTGTTTAATTGCGTTTTACGGCCAAAAACCTAGAATTTCGCCCGATTCCCATATTTTGAGGTGCAATAGCCCACGCCTTCCAAGTGGTCCTGGGACCTCCAGACCCCGATCGCCTAAAAATTTTTCGAGCCATCAAATACGACCTAAGGAACCATAGTCACCGCCCAGCCATGATCGTTTCTCATTTTTTTCATTTTACGGCAAAAAAAACTAGAATTCTACCCGATTCCCATATTTTCGTGTGCAATAGCCCACGCCTTCAGAGTGGGCCGGGGCCCCCGGATTCGGATCGCCTAAAATTATTTCGGGCCATCAAATCTGACCTAAGGAACCATAGTCACCGCCCCGCCATGATCGTTCCTCATTTTTTGCATTTTACAGCCAAAAAACTAGAATTCCGCCTGATTCCCATATTTTCGTGTGCTATAGCCCACGCCTTCCGAGTGATCCCGGGACCCCCGAACCCCGATAGCCTAAAATTTTTCCGGGACATAAAATATTACCTAAGGAACCATAGTCACTGCCCCGCCATGATCATTTCTCATTTTTTGCATTTTACGGCAAAAATACTAGAATTCCACCCTATTCTCATATTTTCGTGTGCTATAGCCCACGCCTTCCAAGTGGTCCTGAGACCCCCGGACCCCGATAGCCTAAAATTTTTCGGACCATCAAATACGACCAAAGGAATCATAGTCACCACCCCGTCATGAACGTTCCTCATTTTTTGCATTTTTCGTTCAAAATACAAGAATTCCGCCCGATTCCCGTATCTTTTTTTTGCAATAACCCACGCCTTCTGAGTGGGCCGGGCTCCCGGACTCGGATCGCCATCAAATATGACCTAAGGAACCATAGTCACAACCTCGCCATGATCGTTCCTCATTATTTTGCATTTTTCGTCCTAAAAACTATAACTCCGCCCGATTCACATATTTTCGTGTGCATAGCCCACGCCTTCCGAGTGGGCCGAGCCCCCCCGGACTTGGATTGCCTAAAAAAATTTCGGGCCATCAAATACGACCTAAGGAACCATAGTCACTGCACCGCCATGATCGTTCCTCATTTTTTGCATTTTTCGGCCAAAAAACTAGAATCCCGCTCGATTTACATATTTTTGTGTGCTATAAAGTGGGCCGAGCCCCCCAGAGTGGGAACGCCTAAAATTTTTTCGGGCCATCAAATATGACCAAAAGAACCATAGTCACCACCCCGCCATAATCGTTCCTCATGTTTTGCATTTTTCGGCCTAAAAACTAGAATTCCGCCCGATTCTCATATTTTCGTGTGGTATAGCCCACGCCTTCCAAGTGGTCCCGGGATCCCCGAACCCCGATCTCCAAAAAAGATTTCGGGACATCAAATACGACCTAAGGAACATTAGTCACCGCCCCGCCATGATCGTTCCTCATTTTTTGTGTTTTTCTGCAAAAAAACTAGAATTTCGCGCGATTCCCATATTTTCATGTGCTATAGCCCACCCCTTCCGAGTGGGCCTGGGCCCCCGACCTCGGATCGCCTAAAATTTGTTCGGGCCATCAGATACGACCTAAGAAACCATAGTCACCGCACCGCCATGATCGTTCCTCATTTATTACTTTTTCCGACCAAAAAATTAGAATTCTGCTCGATTCCCAAATTTTCGTGTGCTACAGCCCACGCCTCCGAGTGGGCCGGGCTCCGCAGACTCGGATCGCCTAAAACTTTTCAGGGCCATTAAATACGACCTAAGGAACCATAGTCACTGCCCCGCCATGATCGTTCCACACTTTTTGCGTGTTTCGGCCAAAAAACTAGAATTCTGCCCGATTCCTAGATTTTCGTATGCTATAGCCTACGCCTTCCAAGTGGTCCCGGGACCCACGGAACCGGATCACCTAAAATTTTTCCGGGCCATCAAATATGACCTAAAGAACCATAGTCACTGCCCCGCCATGACATTTTCTCATGTTTTGTATTTTACGGCCAAAAAACTAAAATTCTGCCCGATTCCCATATTTTCGTGTGCTATAGCCCACGCCTTCCGAGTTGCCCCGGGCCCACCGGACTCTGATCTCCTAAAAATTTTTAGGGCCATAAAATACGACCTAAGGAACCATAGTAACTGCCCCGCCATGATCGTTCCTAATGTTTTGCGTTTTTCGGCCAAAAAACTAGAATTCTGCGTGATTCCCATATTATTGTGTGTTATAGCCCTTGCATTCCGAGTGGGCCAGGCCCCCCGGACTGTGATCGCCTAAAATATTTTCGGTCCATCAAATACGACCTAAGGAACCATAGTCACCGCCCCGCCATGATCGTTCCTCATTTTTTGCGTTTTTCAGTCAAAAAACTAGAATTTCGCCCGATTCTCATATTTTTGTGTGCTATAGCCCACGCCTTCCGAGTGGGCCAGGGCCCCCGGATTCAGATCGCCTAAAATTTTTTCGGGCCATCATATACGACCTAAGGAACCATATCACCGCCCCGTATGATCGTTCTTTATTTTTTGTATTTTTCGGCCAAAAATCTAGAATTTCGCCCGATTCCCATATTTTTGTGTGCAGCCCACGCCTTCCAAGTGGTCCCGGGACCCCCAGACCCCGGATCACCTAGAATTTTTTTCGGGCCATCAAATAAGACCTAAGGAACCATTGTCACCGCCTCGCCATGATCGTTCCTTGTTTTCTGTGTTTTTCGGCCAAAAAACTAGAATTCCTGGCAATTCCCATATTTTCGTGTGCTACAGCCCACGCCTCCGAGTGGGACGGGCCCCCCGGACTCGGATCGCCTAATAATTTTTCGGGCCATTAAATACGACCTAAGGAACGATAGTCACCGCCCCGCCATGATCGTTCCTCATGTTTTGCGCTTTTCGGCCAAAAAATAGAATTACTCCTGATTCCCATATTTTCATGTGCTATAGCCCACGCTTTCCGAGTAGGCCAGGCCCCCCGGACTCGAGTCGCCTAAAAGTTTTCAGGGCCATTACATACGACCCAAGGAACCATAGTCACCGCCCCGCCATGATCATTCCACACGTTTTGAGTTTTTCGGCCAAAAAACTAGAATTCCGCAATTTTCCTTTTTTTTGTGTGCGACAGCCCACGCCTCCGACTGGGCCGGGCTCCCCGGACTCGAATCGCCTAAAAAAATTTCGGGCCATCAAATACGACCTGAGGAACCTTGGTCACCGCCCCGCCATGATCTGTCCTCATTTTTTGCATTTTTCGGCCAAAAAACTAGAATTTTGCCCGATTCCCATATTTTCGAGTGCTATAGCCCACGCCTTCCAAGTGGTCCCGGGATCCCTAGACCCCGGATCACCTAAAATTTTTCTGGGCCATCAAATACGACCTAAGGAACCATAGTCACCGCCCTGCCATGATCGTTCCTCATTTTCTGCATTTTTCGGCCAAAAAACTAGAATTTCGTGCATTTCCCATATTTTCGTGTGCTACAGCCCACGCCTCCGATTGGGTCGGGCCCCCCGGACTCGGATCACCTAAAATTTTTTCGGGCCATTAAATACAACTTAAGGAACCATAGTCACCGCCCCACCATGATCGTTCCTCATTTTTTGCGCTTTTCGTCCAAAACACTAGAATTACTCCTGATTGCCATATTTCCAAGTGGTCACAGGACCCCTGGACCCAGGATCACCTAAAATTTTTCTGGGACATCAATTACGACCTAAGGAACCATAGTCACCACCCCGCCATGATCATTCCTCACTTTTGCGTTTTTCGGCCAAAAAACTAGAATTTCGCCCGATTCCCATATTTTTGTGTGCCCCACGCCTTCCAAGTGGTCTCAGGACCCCCGGACCCCGATCGCCTAAAATTTTTAAGAGCCATTAAATACGACCTAAGGACTCATAGACACTGCCCCGCCATGATCGTTCCTCATGTTTTGCATTTTTCGGCTTAAAAACTAGAATTCCGCCCGATTCCCATATTTTCGTGTGCTATAGCCCACGCCTTCCAACTGGTCCCAGGAACCCCTGACCCTAATCACCTAAAATTTTTCCGGGCCATCAAATACGACCTAAGGAACCATAGTCACTGCCCCGCCATGATCATTCCTCTTTTTTTGCTTTTTTTGGCCATAAAACTAGAATTCCGCGTGATTCCCATATTATTGTGTGTTATAGCCCACGCCTTCCGAGTGGGGCAGGCCCCCCGGACTATGACCGCCTAAAAAATTTTTGGGCCATCATATACGACCTAAGGAACCATAGTCACCGCCCTGCCATGATCGTTCATCATTTTTTGTGTTTTTCGGCCAAAAAATTAGAGTTCCGCCCGATTCCCATATTTTCGTGTGCTATAGCCCACGCCTTCCCAATGGGTAAAAGCCCCATGGAGCCGGATCGCGTAAAATTTTTCTGGGCCATCAAATATGACCTAAGGAACCATAGTCACCGCCCCGCCATGATCGTTCCTCATTTTTTGCGTTTTTCGGCCATAAAACTAGAATTTCGCGTGATTCCCATATTATTGTGTGTTATAGCCCACGCCTTCCGAGTGGGCCAGGCCCCCCGGAGTGTGATCGCCTAAAAAATTTTCGGGCCATCATATACGACCTAAGGAACCATAGTCACCGCCCCGCCATGATCGTTCATCATTTTTTTCGTTTTTCGGCCAAACAACTACAATTCCGCGTGATTCCCATATATTTGTGTGCCATAGCCCACGCCTTTCGAGTGGTCCCGGGCCCCCCGGACCCCAATCACCTAAAAATTTTCTGGGCCATCAAATACGACCTAAGGAACCATAGTCACCACCTCGCCATGATCGTTCCTCATTTATTGCATTTTTTGGCCAAAAATAGAATTCCGCCCGATTCCCATATTTTTGTGTACTATTGCCCACGCCTTCCGAGTGGGCCGGGCACCTGGATTCGGATCGCCTAAAATTTTTTTGGGCCATTAAATACGACCTAAGGAACCATAGTCACCGCCCTGCCATGATCGTTCCTCACTTATTGCATTTTTCAGCCAAAAAACTAGAATTCCGCCTGATTCCCATATTTTCGTGTGCTATAGCCCACGCCTTTCAAGTGGTCCCGGGACCCCCGGACCCCGATCGCCTAAAAATTTTCTTGGCCATCAAATATGATCTAAGGAACCATAGTCACCGCCCGCCATGATCGTTCCTCAGTTTTTGCGTTTTTCGACCAAAAAACTATAATTCCGCGCGATTCCCATATTTTCATATGCTATAGTCCACGCCTTCCGAGTGGTCCCAGGCCCCTCGGACCCCGATCGCCTAAAATTTATCCGGGCCATCAAATAAGACCTAAGGAACCATAGTCACCACCTCGCCATGATCGTTCCTCATTTTTTGTCTTTTTCTGCCAAAAACCCAGAATTCCGCCCGATTCCCATATTTTCGTGTGCTATAGCCCACTTTTTCCCAATGGTAGGGCCCCACGGAGCCGGATCGCCTAATATTTTTGTGGGCCATCAAATACGACCTAAGGATCCTTAGTCACCGCCCCGCCATGACCTGTCCTCATGTTTTGCATTTTACAACCAAAAAACTAGAATTCCGCCCGATTCCCATATTTTCGTGTGCTATAGCCGACGCCTTCCAAGTGATCCCGGGACTCTAAAATTTTTCGGGCCACCAAATACGAATTAAGGAACCAAAGTCACCGGCCCGCCATGATCGTTCCTTATTTTTTGGATTTTACGGCCAAAAACATAAAATTCCGCCCGATTCCCATATTTTCGTGTGCTATAGCCCACGTCTTCCCAATGGGTAGGGCCCCACGGAGAAGGATCGCCTAATAATTTTGTGGACCGTCAAATACGACCTACGAAACCTTATTCACAGCCCCGCCATGACCTGTATTCATGTTTTGCATTTTACGGCCAAAAAACTTGAATTCCGCCCGATTCCCATATTTTTGTGTGCTATAGCCGATGCCTTCCAAATGGTCCCGGGACTCCCGGACACCAATTGCGTAAAATTTTCCGGGCCACCAAATACGACCTAAGGAACCAAAGTCACCGCCCCGCCAAGATCGTTCCTCATATTTTGCATTTTACAGCCAAAAAACTTGAATTCCGCCGGATTCCCATATTTTCGTGTGCTATAGCCCATGCCTTCCAAGTAGGTCGTGCCCCCCCAACTAGGATCGCCTAAAATTTTTCCGGGCCATCAAATACGACCTAAATAACCATAGTCACCGCCCTGCCATGACCATTCCTCTTTTTTGTTTTGCGTTTTACGGCCAAAAACCTAGAATTCCGCCCGATTTCCATATTTTTGTGTGCTATAGCCCACGCCTTCCAAGTGGTCCCGGGACCCCCGGACCCTGATCGCCTAACATTTTTCCGGGCCATCAAATACGATCTAAGGAACATAGTCACCGCCCCGCCATGATTGTTCCTCATTTTATGCATTTTACGGCCAAAAAACTAGAATTCCGCCTGATTCCCATATTTTCGTGTGCTATAGCCCATGCCTTCCAAGTGGGTCGTGCCCCCCGGACTAGGATCGCCTAAAAATTTTCCGGGCCATCAAATACGGCCTAAAGAACCATAGTCACCGCCCAACAATGACCGTTCCTCATTTTTGTTTTTGCGATTTACGGCCAAAAACATAGAATTTCGCCCGATTCTCATATTTTCGTGTGCTATAGCCCACGCCTACCAAATGGTCCCGGGACCCCCTGACCCCGATCGCCTAAAATTCTTCCAGGCCATCAAATACGACCTAAGGAACCATAGTCACCGCCCCGCCAGGATTGTTCCTCATTTTTTGCATTTTACGGCCAAAAGACTAGAATTTCGGCGATTCCCATATTTTCGTGCGCTATAGCCCACGCCTTCCAAGTGGTCCCGGGACCAAAGAACCCCGATCTCCTAATATTTGTCTGGGCCATCCAATATGACCTAAGGAACCATAGTCACTGCCCCGCCATGATCATTCCTCATTTTTTGCATTTTTCGGCCAAAAAACTAGAATTCCGCGCGATTCCCATATTTTCGTGTGCTATAGCCCATGCCTTCCCAATGGGTAGGGCCCCACAGAGCCGGATCGCCTAAAATTTTTTCGGGCCATCAAATACGACCTAAGAATCCATAGTCACCACCCCGCCATGACCTTTCCTCAATTTTTACATTTTACGGCCAAAAAACTAGAATTCCGCACGATTCCCATATTTTCGTGTGCTATAGCCCACGACTTCTGAGTGGTTCCGGGCCCCCAGACCCCGATTGCCTAAAATTTTTTTGGGCCATCAAATACGACCTAAGGAACCATAGTCACCGCCCCGCCATGATCGTTCATCATTTTTTGCGTTTTTCGGCCAAAAAAATAAAATTTCTCCTGATTCCCATATTTTCGTGTGCTATAGCCCATGCCTTCCAAGTGGTCCCGGGATCCCCGGAACCTGATCGACTAAAATTTTTCGGGGCCATCAAATACGAACTAAGGAACCATAATCACCGCCCCGCCATGATCATTCCTCATGTTTTGCATTTTTCGGCCAAAAAATTAGAATTCCGCCCGATTCCCATATTTTTGTGTGCTATAGCACACGTCTTCCGAGTAAGCCGCCCCCCGGACTCGGATCACCTAGAATTTTTTCGGGCCATCAAATACGACCTAATGAACCATAGTCACCGCCCCGCCATGACCGTTCTTCATTTTTTGCATTTTTCGGCCAAAAAACTAGAATTTCGCACGATTCCCTAATTTTCGTGTGCTATAGCCCACACCTTCCAAGTGGTCCCGGGATCCCCAGACACCGGATCACCTAAAAATTTTCCGGGCCATCAAATACGACCTAAGAAACCATAGTCACTGCCCCACCATGATCATTCCTCAATTTTTGCGTTTTTCGGTCAAAAATCTAGAATTCCGCGCAATTCCCATATTTTCGTGTGCCACAGCCCACGCCTCCGAGTGGGCCGGGCCCCCCGGACTCGGATCGCCTAAAATTTTTCCAGGCCATTAAATATGACCTAAGGAACCATAGTCACCGCCCCGCCATGATCGTTCCTCATTTTTTGCATTTTTCGGCCAAAAAACTAGAATTCCGCCCGATTCCCATATTTTCTTGTGTTATCGCCCACGCCTTCCAAGTGGTCCTAGGACCCCCGGACCCAGGATCACCTAAAATTTTTCTGGGACATCAATTATGACCTAAGGAATCATAGTCAATGCCCCTCCATGATCGTTCCTCTTTTTTTGCCTTTTTCGGCCAAAAAACTAGAATTCCGCGCAATTCCCATATTTTCGTGTGCTACAGCCCACGCCTTCAGAGTGGGCCGGGCCCCCTAACTCAGATCGCCTAAAAATTTTTCGGGCCATTAAATACGACCTAAGGAACCATAGTCACCACCCTGCCATGATCGTTCCTCACTTTTTGCATGTTTCGGCCAAAAAACTAGAATTCCGCCCAATTCCCAGATTTTCGTGTGCTATAGCCCACGCCTTCCAAGTGGTCCCGGGACCCCCGGACCCCGATCGCCTAAAATTTTTGTGGGCCATCAAATATGACCTAAGGAACCACAGTCACCGCCCCGCCATGATCATTCCTCATTTGTTGCGTTTTTCTGCCAAAAAATTAGAATTCCGCGCGATTTCCATATTTTCGTGTGCTATAGCCCACGTCTTCCCAATGGGTAGGGTCCCACGGAGCTGGATCGCATAAATTTTTTCTTGGCCATCAAATACGACCTAAGGAACCATAGTCACCACCCCGCCATGACCTTTCCTAATATTATGCATTTTACGGCCAAAAAACTAGAATTCCGCCTGATTCCCATATTTTCGTGTGCTATAGCACACGCCTTCCAAGTGGTCCCAGGACCCCCAGACCCCGGATCACCTAAAAATTTTCCGGGCCATCAAATACGATCTAAGGAACCATAGTCACCGCCCCGCCATGATCGTTCCTCATTTTTTGCATTTTTCGGCCAAAAACTAGAATTCCGCAATTTTCCCTTTTTTTGTGTACTACAGCCCACGCCTCCGAGTGGGCCGCGCTCCCCAGACTCGGATCGCCTAAAAATTTTTCGTGCCAGCAAATACGACCTAAGGAACCTTAGTCACCGCCCTGCCATGATTGTTCCTCATTTTTTGCATTTTACGGCCAAAAAACTAGAATTTTGCCCGATTCCCATATTTTTGTGTGCTATAGCTGACGCCTTCCAATTGGACCCGGGACTCCCACCGATCGCGTAAAAATTTTCCGGCCCACCAAATACGACCTAAGGAACCAAAGTCACCGCCCCGCTAAGATCGTTCCTCATATTTTGCATTTTACAGCCAAAAAACTTGAATTCCACTGGATTCCCATATTTTCGTATGCTATAGCCCATGCCTTCCAAGTAGGTCGTACCCCCCGGACTAGGATCAGCTAAAATTTTTCTAGGCCATCAAATACGACCTAAAGAACCATAGTCACCGCCCTGCCATGACCATTCCTCTTTTTTGTTTTGCGTTTTACGGCCAAAAACCTAGAATTTCGCCCGATTCCCATATTTTCGTGTGCTATAGCCCACGCCTTCCAAGTGGTCCCGGGACCCCCGGACCCTGATCGCCTAACATTTTTCCGGGCCATCAAATACGATCTAAGGAACCATAGTCACCGCCCCGCCATGATCGTTCCTCATTTTATGCATTTTACGGCCAAAAAACAAGAATTCCGCCTGATTCCCATATTTTCGTGTGCTATAGCCCATGCCTTCCAAGTGGGTCGTGCCCCCCGGACTAGGATCGCCTAAAAATTTTCCGGGCCATCAAATACGACCTAAAGAACCATAAACACCGCCCAGCAATGACCGTTCCTCTTTTTTTTTTTGCGATTTACGTCCAAAAACCTAGAATTCCACCCGATTCCTATATTTTCGTGTGCTATAACCCACGCCTTCCAAATGGTCCCGGGACCCCCTGACCCCGATCGCCTAAAATTTTTCCAGGCCATCAAATACGACCTAAGGAACCATAGTCACCGCCCCGCCATGATTGTTCCTCATTTTTTGCATTTTACGGCCAAAAGACTAGAATTTCGGCCGATTCCCATATTTTCGTGCACTATAGCCCACGCATTCCAAGTGGTCCCGGGACCCAAGAACCCCGATCTCCTAATATTTTTCTGGGCCATCAAATACGACCTAAGGAACCATAGTCACCGCCTCGCCATGATCATTCCTCATTTTTTGCGTTTTTCGGCCAAAAAACTAGAATTCCGTGCGATTCCCATATTTTCGTGTGCTATAGCCCATGCCTTTTCAATGGGTAGGGCCCCACAGAGCCGGATCGCCTAAAATTTTTCCGGGCCATCAAATACGACCTAAGGATCCATAGTCACCACCCCGCCATGACCTTTCCCCATTTTTTGCATTTTACGGCCAAAAAACTAGAATTCCGCCCGATTCCCATATTTTCGTATGCTATAGCCCACGCCTTCCGAGTGGTTCCGGGCCCCCCGGACCCCGATTGCCTAAATTTTTTTTGGGCCATCAAATACGACCTAAGGAACTATAGTCACCGCCCCGCCATGATCGTTCATCATTTTTTGCGTTTTTCGGCGAAAAAAATAAAATTTCGCCTGATTCCCATATTTTCGTGTGCTATAGCCCACGCCTTCCAAGTGGTCCCGGGATCCCCGGAACCTGATCGACAGAATTTTTTCGGGGCCATCAAATACGACCTAAGGAACCATAATCATCGCCCCGCCATGATCATTCCTCATGTTTTGCGTTTTTCGCCCAAAAAATTAGAATTCCGCCCGATTCCCATATTTTTGTGTGCTATAGCCCTTGCCTTCCCAGTGAGCCGGCCCCCCCGGACTCGGATCACCTAGAATTTTTTTGGGCCATCAAATACGACCTAATGAACCATAGTCACCGCCCCGCCATGACCGTTCTTCATTTTTTGCATTTTTCGGCCAAAAAACTAGAATTTCGCCCGATTCCCTTATTTTCGTGTGCTATAGCCCACGCCTTCCAAGTGGTCCCGGGATCCACAGACCCCGGATCACCTAAAAATTTTTCGAGCCATCAAATACGACTTAAGGAACCATAGTCACTACCCCACCATGATCATTCCTCATTTTTTGCGTTTTTCGGTCAAAAATCTAGAATTCCGCGCAATTCCCATATTTTCGTGTGCTACAGCCCACGCCTCCGAGTGGGCCGGCCCCCCCGGACTCGGATCGCCTAAAATTTTTCCGGGCCATTATATACGACCTAAGGAACCATAGTCACCGCCCCGCCATGATTGTTCCTCATTTTTTGCATTTTTCGGCCAAAAAACTAGAACTCCGCCCGATTCCCATATTTTCTTGTGTTATCGCCCACGCCTTTTAAGTTGTCCCAGGACCCCCGGACCCAGGATCACCTAAAATTTTTCTGGGACATCGATTACGACCTAAGGAACCATAGTCACCACCCCGCCATGATCATTCCTCTTTTTTTGCATTTTTCGGCCAAAAAACTAGAATTCCGCGCAATCCCTATATTTTCGTGTGCTACAGCCCACGCCTTCCAAGTGGGCCGGGCCCCCCGAACTCGGATCACCTAAAATTTTTTCGGGCCATTAAATATGACCTAAGGAACCATAGTCACCACCCTGCCATGATCGTTCCTCACTTTTTGCATGTTTCGGCCAAAAAACTAGAATTCCGCCCAATTCCCAGATTTTCGTGTGCTATAGCCCATGCCTTCCAAGTGGTCCCGGGACCCTCGGACCCCGATCGCCTAAAATTTTTGTAGGCCATCAAATATGACCTAAGGAACCATAGTCACCGCCCCGCCATGATCATTCCTCATTTGTTGCGTTTTTCTGCCAAAAAATTAGAATTCCGCGCGATTTCCATATTTTCGTGTGCTATAGCCCACGCCTTCCCAATGGGTAGTGTCCCACGGAGCTGGATCGCATAAAATTTTTCTTGGCCATCAAATACGACCTAAGGAACCATAGTCACCGTCCCGCCATGACCTTTACTAATATTTTGCATTTTACGGCCAAAAAACTAGAATTCCGCCTGATTCCCATATTTTCGTGTGCTATAGCACATGCCTTCCAAGTGGTCCCGGGACCCCCAGACCCCGGATCACCTATAAATTTTCCGGGCCATCAAATACGATCTAAGGAACCATAGTCACCGCCCCGCCATGATCGTTCCTCATTTTTTGCATTTTTCGGCCAAAAAACTAGAATTTCGCAATTTTTCCTTTTTTGTGTACTACAGCCCACGCCTCCGAGTGGGCCGGGCTCCCCAGACTCGGATCGCCTAAAAATCTTTCGTGCTAGCAAATACGACCTAAGGAACCTTAGTCACCGCCCCGCCATGATTGTTCCTCATGTTTTGCATTTTTCGTCCAAAAGACTAGAATTTCGCCCGATTCCCATATTTTCGTGTGCTATAGCCCACGCCTTCCAAGTGGTCCCGGGACCGCCAGACCCCGGATCACCTAAAATTTTTTCGGGCTATCAAATACGACCTAAGGAACCATAGTCACCTCCCCTCCATGATCGTTCCTCATTTTCTGCGTTTTTTGGCCAAAAAACTAGAATTCCGCGCAATTCCCATATTTTCGTGTGCTACAGCCCACACCTCCGAGTGGGCCGGGCCCCCCGGACTAGGATCGCCTAAAATTTTTTCGGGCCATTAAATACGACCTAAGGAACCATAGTCACCGCCCCGCCATGATCGTTCCTCATTTTTTGCGCTTTTCGGCCAAAAAACTAGAATTACTCCTGATTCCCATATTTTCATGTGCTATAGCCCACGCCTTCCGAGTAGGCCGGGCCCCCCGGACTCGAGTCGCCTAAAATTTTTCCGGGACATTACATACGACCTAAGGAACCATAGTCACCGCCCCGCCATGATCGTTCCTCACTTTTTGCGTTTTTCGGCCAAAAAACTAGAATTCCGCCCGATTCCCATATTTTCGTGTGCTAGCCCACGCCTTCCAAGTGGTCCTGGGACCCCCGGACCCCGATCGCCTAAAATTTTTCGGGGCCATTAAATATGACCTAAGGAACCATAGACTCTGCCCCGCCATGATCGTTTCTTATTTTTTGCATTTTTCGGCCTAAAAACTAGAATTTCGCCCGATTCCCATATTTTATTGTGCTATAGCCCACGCCTTCAACCTGGTCCCGGGACCCCCTGACCCCAATCGCCTAAAAATTTTTCGGGCCATCAAATACGACCTAAGGAACCATAGTCAACTCCCCGCCATGATCGTTCCTCATTTTTTGTGTTTTTCGGCCAAAAAACTAGAATTTCGCGTAATTCCCATATTATTGTGTGTTATAGCTCACACCTTCCGAGTGGGCCAGGCCCCCCGGACTATGATCGCCTAAAAATTTTTTGGGCCATCAAATACGACCTAAGGAACCATAGTCACCGCCCTGCCATGATCGTTCATTATTTTTTGCTTTTTTCGGCCAAAAAACTAGAATTCCGCGCGATTCCTCTATTTTTGGGTGCCATAGCCCACGCCTTTTGAGTGGTCCGGGGCCCCCTGGACCCCGATCGCCTAAAAATTTTTTGAGCCATCAAATTTGACCTAAGGAACCATAGTCACCACCCCGCCATGATCTTCCCTCATTCTTTGCATTTTTCGGCCAAAAAATAGAATTACGCCCGATTTCCATATTTTTGTGTGCTATTGCCCACGCCTTCCGAGTGGGCCGGGCCTCCCGGACTCGGATCGCCTAAAAATATTTTGGCCTAAAAACTAGAATTTTGCCCGATTCCTATATTTTCGTGTGCATAGCCCACGCCTTCAAAGTGGTCCCGGGACCCCCAGACCCCGATCGCGTAAAAATTTTTCGGGCCATCAAATATGACCTAAGAAACCATAGTCACCGTCCCGCCATGATCGTTCCTCATATTTTGCGTTTTTCGGCCAAAAAACTAGAATTCCGCCCGATTCCCATATTTTTGTGTGCTATAGCCCACGCCCTTCCGAGTGGGCTGGGCCCCCTGGACTCGGATCACCTAAATTATTTTCGGGCCATCAAATAAGACCTAAGGAACCATAGTCACCTACCCGCCATGATCGTTCCTCATTTTTTGCATTTTTTGGCCAAAAAACTAGAATTCCGCCCGATTCCCATATTTTCGTATGCTATAATAGCCCACGCCTTCCCAATGGGTAGCGCCTCCCGGATCCGGATTGCCTAAAATTTTTGCAGGCCATCAAATACGACCTAAGGAATGATAGTCACCGCCCCGCCATGAACGTTCCTTGTTTTTTTGCGTTTTTCAGCGAAAAAATAGAATTCCGTCTGATTCCCATATTTTTGTGTGCTATAGCCCACACCTTCCGAGTGGGCCGGGCCCCCTGGACTCGGAACGTCTAAAATTTTTCCCGGCCATTAAATACGACCTAAGGAACCATAGTCACTGCCCCGCCATGATCGTTCCTCACTTTTTGCATTTTTCGGCCAAAACATTAGAATTCCGCCCGATTCCCATAGTTTCGTGTGCTATAGCCCACACCTTCATAGTGGTCCCGGAAACCCCGGACCCCGATCGCCTAAAATTTGTCCGGGCCATCAAATATGACCTATGGAACCATAGTCACCTCCTCGCCATGGTCGTTCCTCATGTTTTGCATTTTTCGGCCAAAAAACTAGAATTTCGCCCGATTCCCATATTTTCGTGTGCTATACCCACGCCTTCCAAGTGGTCCCGGTAACCCCGGACCTCGATCGCCTAAAATTTTTCCGGGCCATCAAATACGACCTAAGGAAGTATAGTCACTGCCCCGCCATGATCGTTCCTCATTTTTTGCATTTTCGGCCAAAAAACTAGAATTTCGCCCGATTACCATATTTTTGTGTGCTATTGCCCACGCCTTCCGAGTGGGCCGGGCCCCCCGGACTCGGATAGCCTAAAAAATTTTTGGGCCATCAAATAGGACCTAAGGAACCATATTCACTGCCTCGCCATGATCGTTCCTCAGTGTTTGCATTTTTCGGTCCAAAACCTAGAATTCCGCCCGATTCCCATATTTTTGTGTGCTATAGTCCACGCCTTCAAAGTGGTCCTGGGACCCCCGGACCCCGATCGCCTAAAATTTTTCCAGGCCATCAAACAAGACCTAAGGAAATATAGTAACCGCCCCGCCATGATCGTTCCTCATTTTTTGCATTTTTCGGCCAAACAACTAGAATTCCGCGCGATTCCCATATTTTCGTGTGCTATAGCCCATGCCTTCCGAGTGGTCCCGGGACCCCCGGACTCCGATCGCCTAAAATTTTTCCGGACCATCAAATACGACCTAAGGAAATATAGTCACCGCCCCGCCATGAACCTTCCTAGTTGTTTGCGCTTTTCAGCGAAAAAACTAGAATTTCGCCCGATTCCGATATTTTCGTGTGCTATTGCCCACACCTTCCGCGTGGGCCGGGGCCCCCAGACTCGGAACGTGTAAAAATTTTTCAGGACATTAAATACGACCTAAGGAAGCATAGGCACCGCCCTGCCATGATCGTTCCTCACTTATTGCATTTTTCGGCAAAGAAATTAGAATTCCGCCCGATTCCCATAATTTCATGTGCTATAGCCCACGCCTTCAAAGTGGTCCCGGGACCACCGGACCCCGATCGCCTAAAAATTTTTCGGCCATCAAATATGACCTAAGAAACCATAGTCACTGCCCCGCCATGATTGTTCCTCATATTTTGCGTTTTTCGGCCAAAAAACTAGAATTTCGCCCGATTCCCATATTTTTGTGTGCTATAACCCACGCCCTTCCGAGTGGGCTGGGCCCACCGGACTCGAATCACCTAAATTTTTTTCGGGCCATCAAATAAGACCTAAGAAACCATAGTCACCTACCCGCCATGATCGTTCCTCATTTTTTGCATTTTTCGGCCAAAAAACTAGAATTCCGTCCGATTCCCATATTTTCGTATGCTATAATAGCCCACGCCTTCCCAATGGGTAGGGCCCCCAGGAGCCGGATCGCCTAAAAAATTTTCGGGCCATTAAATATGACCTAAGGAACCATAGTCACCGCCCCGCCATGAACGTTCCTTGTTTTTTGCATTTTTCAGCGAAAAAAATAGAATTTCGTCCGATTCCCATATTTTCGTGTGCTATAGCCCACATCTTCCGAGTGGGCCGGGCCCCCTGGACTCGGAACGTCTAAAATTTTCTGGGCCATTATATACGACCTAAGGAACCATTGTCACCGCCCCGCCATGTTCGTTCCTCACTTTTTGCGTTTTTCGGCCAAAACATTAGAATTCCGCCCGATTCCCATAGTTTCGTGTGCTATAGCCCACACCTTCAAAGTGGTCCCGGGACCCCCGGACCCTGATCGCCTAAAATTTGTCCGGGCCATCAAATATGACCTAAGGATCTATAGTCACCTCCTCGCCATGATCGTTCCTCATTTTTTGCATTTTTCGACCAAAAAGCTAGAATTCCGCCTGATTCCCATATTTTTGTGTGCTAGCCTTCCAAGTGGTTCCGGAACCCCCGGACCCCGGATCGCCTAAAATTTTTCCGTGCCATCAAATATGACCTAAGGAACCATAATCCCCGCCCCGCAATGATCGTTCCTCATATTTTGCATTTTATGGCCAAAAAATTAGAATTATGCCTGATTCCCATATTTTCGTGTGTTATAGCCCACGCCTTCCAATTGGACCCGGGACCCCTGGACCCCAGATCGCCTAATATTTTTCCGGCCCATCAAATACGACCTAAGAAACCATAGACACCGCCCCGCCATGATCGTTCCTCATTTTTTGCGTTTTTCGGCCAAAGAATTAGAATTCCGTCTGATTCCCTTATTTTTGTGTGCTATTGCCCACGCCTTCGAGTGGGGCGGGCCTCCCGGACACGTATCACCTAAAATAATTTTGGGTCATCAAATACGACCTAAGGAACCATAGTCACCGCCCCGCCATGATCGTTCCTCATTTTTTTCTTTTTTCGGCCAAAAAACTAGAATACCGCCCGATTCCCATATTTTCGTGTGTTATAGCCCACGCCTTCCTAGTGATCCCGGGACCCCGATCGCCTAAACTTTTTTCGGGCCATCAAATACGACCCAAAAAACCATAGTAACCGCCCCGCCATGATCCTTCTTCATTGTTTTCATTTTTCGGCCAAAAAACAAGAATTCCGCGTGATTCCCATATTTTGGTGTGCTATAGCCCATGCCTTTCAAGTGGTCCCGGGACCCCTGGACCCCAATCGCCTAAAAATTTTTCGGGCCATCAAATACGATCTAAGGAACCATAGTTACCGCCCCGCCATGATCGTTCCTCACTTTTTGCATTTTTCGGCCAAAAAACTAGAATTCCGCGCGATTCCCACATTTTCATGTGCTATAGCCCACGCCTTCCGAGTGGTCACAGGCCCTCGGACCCCCGATCTCCTAAAATTTATCCAGGCCATCAAATAGGACCTAAGGAACTATAGTCACCGCCTCGCCATGATCGTTCCTCATTTTTTGCATTTTTCTGCAAAAAACCTAGAATTCCGCCCGATTCCCATATTTTCGTATGCTATAGCCCACGTCTTCCGAGTGGGCCGGGACCCCTGACTCGGATCACCTAAAAAGGTTTTGGGGCATCAAATAAGATCTAAGGAACCATAGTCACCTCCCTGCCATGATCTTTCCTCATTGTTTGCATTTTTCGGCCAAACAACATGAATTCCGCCCGATTCCCATATTTTCGTGTGCTATACCCACGCCTTCCAAGTGGTCCCGGGAACCCCGGACCCAGACCGCCTAAAAATTTTCCGAGCCATCAAATATGACCTAAGGAAGAATAGTCACTACCCCGCCATGATCGTTCCTCATTTTTTGCATTTTTCGGCCAATAAACTTGAATTCCGCCCGATTACCATATTTTTGTGTGCTATTGCCCACGCCTTCCAAGTGGGCCGCCCCCCCCGGACTCGGATTGCCTAAAAAATTTTTGGGCCATCAAATAGGACCTAAGGAACCATAGTCACTGCCTCGCCATGATTGTTCCTCACTTATTGTGTTTTTCGGCCAAAAACCTAGAATTCCACCCGATTCCCATATTTTCGTGTGCTGCCCACGCCTTTCAAGTGGTCCCGGGCCCCCCGGACCCCAATCGCCTAAAATTTTTTCGGGCCATCAAATACGATCTAAGGAACCATAGTCACCGCCCCGCCATGATCGTTCCTCACTTTTTGCATTTTTCGGCCAAAAAACTAGAATTCCGTGCGATTCCCATATTTTCGTGTGCTATAGCCCACGCCTTCCGAGTGGACCCGGGACTCCAGGACCCTGATCGCATAAAATATTTTCGGCCCATACAATACGACCTAAGGAACCAGAGTCACCGCCCCGCCATGATCGTTCCTCATTTTTTGCATTTTACTACAAAAAAACTAGAATTCCGCCTGATTCCCATATTTTCGAGTGTTATAGCCCACGCCTTCCAAGTGGGCCGGGCTCCCCGGACTCGGATCGCCTAAAATTTTTCCGGGCAATCAAATACGACCTAAAGAACCATAGTCACCACCGTGACATGACCGTTCCTCATTGTTTTGCGTTTTATGGGAAAAAAACTAGAATTCCTCCCGATTCCCATATTTTTGTATGCTATAGCCCACGCCTTCCAAGTGGTCCCGGGACCCCCAGACCCCGATCGCCTAAAATATTTACGGGCCATTACATACGACCTAAGGAACCATAGTCACCGCCCCGCCATGAGCGGTCCTCATTTTTTGCATTTTACGGCCAAAAAACTAGAATTCCACCCGATTCCCATATTTTAGTGTGTTATTGCCCATGCCTTCCGAGTGGGCCGGGCCTCCCGGACTCGGATCGCCTAAAATTTTTTCGGCCCATCAAATATGACCTAAGGAACCAAAGTCACCGCCCCGCCATGATCGTTCCGCATTTTTGCATTTTTCGGCCAAAAAACTAGTATTCCGCCTGATTCCCATATTTTCGTGTGTTATAGCCCACGCCTTCCAAGTGGTCCCGGGACCCCCGGACCCCGATCGCCTAAAAAATTTTCGGGCAATCAAATATGACCGAAGGAACCATAGTAACCACCCCGCCATGATCGTTCCTCATTGTTTGCATTTTTCGGCCAAAAAACTAGAATTTCGCGTGATTCCCATATTTTCGTGTGCCATAGCCCACGCCTTTCGAGTGGGCTAGTCCCCCCGGACTCGGATTGCCTATAATGTTTTTGGGCCATTAAATACGACCTAAAGAACCATAGTCACCACCCCGCCATGATCGTTTCTCACTTATTGCGATTTTCGGCCAAAAAACTAGAATTCCGCCCGATTCCCATATTTTCGTGTGCTATAGCCCACGCCTTTCAAGTGGTCCCGGGAACCCCGGACCCCGATCGCCTAAAATTTTTCCGGGCCATCAAATACAACCCAAGGAACCATAGTAACCGCCCCGCTATGATCGTTCCTCATTTTTTGCGTTTTTGGCCAAAAAACTCGAATTCCACGTGATTCCCATATTTTCGTGTGCTATAGCCCACGCCTTCCGAGTAGGCCAGGCCCCACGGATTCGAATTGCCTAAAATTTTTCCGGGCCATTAAATACGACCTAAGGAACCATAGTCACTGCCCCGCCATGATCGTTGCTCACTTATTGCGATTTCCGTCCAAAAAACTAGAATTCCGCCAGATTCCCATATTTTCGTGTGCTATAGCCCATGCCTTTCAAGTGGTCCCGGGAACCCCGGACCCCGATCGCCTAAAAATTTTCCGGGCCATCAAATACAATCTAAGGAACCATAGTCACCGCCCCGCCATGATCCTTCCTCATTTTTCGCATTTTTCGGCCAAAAAACTAGAATTCCGCCCGATTCCCATATTTTTGTGTGCTATAGCCCATGCCTTCCGAGTGGTCCCACGCTCCCCGGACCCCGATCGCCTAAAAGTTTTTTGGGCCATCAAATATGACCTAAAGAACTATAGTCACCGCCCCGCCTTGATCGTTCCTCATTTTGTACGTTTTTCGGCCAAATACCTAGAATTTCGCCCGATTCTTATATTTTCGTATGCTATAGCCCACGCCTTCCGAGTGGGCCAGGCCCCCCGTACTCGGATCACCTAAAATTTTTTCGGGCCATCAAATAAAACCTAAGAAACCATAGTCACCTTCCTGCCATGATCGTTTCTCATTTTTTGCATTTTTCGGCCAAAAAACTAGAATTTTGCCCGATTTCCATATTTTCATGTGCTATACGCACGCCTTCCAAGTGGTCCCGGGAACCTCGGACCCCGATCGCCTAAAAATTTTCCAGGCCATAAAATACGACCTAAGGAACCATAGCCACTGCCCCGCTATGATCGTTACTCATTTTTTGCGTTTTTCGGCCAAAAAACTAGAATTCCGCCCGATTACCATATTTTTGTGTGCTCTTGCCCACGTCTTCTGAGTGGGCCCGGCCCCCTGGACTCAGATCGCCTAAAAGTTTTTCGGGCCATCAAATAGGACCTAAGGAACCATAGTCACCGCCTCGCCATGATCGTTCCTCTTGTTTTGCATTTTTCGACCAAAAAACTAGAATTTCGCCCGATTCCCATATTTTTGTGTGCATAGCCCACGCCTTCCAAGTGGTCCCGGGACCTCCGGACCCCGATCGCCTAATATTTTTCCTGGACATCAAATATGACCTAAGGAACCATAGTAACCGCCCCGCCATGATCGTTCTTCATTTTTTGCATTTTTCGCCCAAACAATTAGAATTCCGCGCGATTCCCATATTTTCGTGTCCTTCCGAGTGGTCCCGGGACCCCCGGATCCCTATCGCCTAAAATTTTTCCGGACCATCAAATACTACCTAAGGAACCATAGTCACCACCCCGCCATGATCGTTCCTAGTTTTTTGCATTTTTCGGCCAAAAAACTAGATTTTCGCGCGATTCCCATATTTTCGTGTGCTAATATTTTACATCCTAGAGGGGCTATAATTGGAGATACCATTGTTTCTGGAACAGAATTTCCTATAAAAATGGGAAATGCCCTACCTTTGAGTGCGGTTTGAACTATTGATTTACGTAATTGGAAATAACCAATTAGGTTTACGACGAAACCTAGAAATCGATCACTGATCCAATTTGAGTACCTCTGCAGGATAGACCTCAACAGAAAACTGAAGAGTAACGGCAGCAAGTGATTGAGTTCAGTAGTTCCTCATATAAAATTATTGACTCTAGAGATATAGTAATATGGAGAAGACAAAATTGTTTCAAGCACTGACAGAACCGGAAGCGCCCCTTCTTTCAAAGAGAGGAGGATGGGTTATTCACATTTCATTTGATGGTCAGAGGCGAATTGAAAGTTAAGTAGTGAGAATTCTAAAGATTCCCCGGGGGAAAAATAGAGATGTCTCCTACGTTACCCATAATATGTGGAAGTATCGACATAATTTCATAGATCATTCAGTCTGAATGCTACATGAAGAACATAAGCCAGATGACGGAACGGGAAGACCCAGGATGTAGAAGATCATAACATGAGTGATTCGGCAGATTTGGATTCATATATATATATATATATATATCCACCCATGTGGTACTTCATTCTACGATATATATAAGATCCATCTGTATAGATATCATCATCTACATCCAGAAAGCCGTATTCTTTGGAAGAAACTTGTACAGTTTGGGAAGGGGTTTTGATTGATCAAAAGAAGAATCTACTTCAACCGATATGCCCTTAGGCACGGCCATACATAATATAGAAATCACACTTGGAAAGGGTGGACAATTAGCTAGAGCAGCGGGTGCTGTAGCGAAACTGATTGCAAAAGAGGGGAAATCGGCCACATTAAAATTACCTTCTGGGGAGGTCCATTTGATATCCAAAAACTGCTCAGCAACAGTCGGACAAGTGGGGAATGTTGGGGTGAACCAGAAAAGTTTGGGTAGAGCCGGATCTAAGCATTGGCTAGGTAAGTGTCCTATAGTAAGAGGAGTAGTTATGAACCCTGTAGACCATCCCTATGGGGGTGGTGAAGGGTGAGCCCCAATTGGTAGAAAAAAACCCACAACCCCTTGGGGTTATCCTGCACTTGGAAGAAGAAGTAGAAAAAGGAATAAATATAGTGATAATTTGATTCTTCGTCGCCGTAGTAAATAGGAGAGAAAATCAAATTTAATTCTTCGTTTTTACAAAAACTTTACAAAAAAAAAAAGGAGTAAGCTTGTGACACGTTCACTAAAAAAAATCCCTTTGTAGCCAATCATTTATTTAAAAAAATTGATAAGCTTAACACAAAAGCAGAAAAAGAAATAATAGTAACTTGGTCCCGGGCATCTACCATTATACCCACAATGATTGGTCATACTATTGCTATCCATAATGGAAAAGAGCATTTGCCTATTTATATAACGGATAGTATGGTAGGCAACAAATTAGGAGAATTTGCACCTACATTAAATGTTAGAGGACATGCAAAAAGCGATAATAGATCTCGTCGTTAATATTAATAAAAAAAATCTAGATGCTTAGGATTCAGTAGTAGGAGACAAACCTTATGCTAAAGAAGAAAAAAACAGAAGTATATGCTTTAGGTGAACATATATCTGTCTGCTGACAAAGCACGAAGAGTAATTGATCAAATTCGCGGCCGTTCCTATGAGGAAACGTTTATGATACTAGAACTCATGCCCTATCGAGCATGTTATCCCATTTTGAAATTGGTTTATTATGCAGCAGCAAATGCTAGTTAAAATATGGGTTCCAGCGAAGCCAATTTAGTTATTAGTAAAGCCGAAGTCAATGGAGGTACAACTGTGAAGAAATTGAAACCTCGAGCTCGAGGACGTAGTTTTCCAATAAAAAGATTGACCTGTCATATAACTATTGTAATGAAAGATATATCTTTAGATGATGAATATGTAGAGATGTATTCGTTAAAAAAATGAGACGGAAAAAAAAACCTACAGCTATGCCGTATCGTGATATGTATAATAGTGAGGGATTATGGGAAAAAAAATAAATCCACTTGGTATTACTAACTGGGTGCAACCCAAGGTCATCAATCCCTTTGGTTTTCACAACCAAAAAATTATTATGAAGGTTTACAAGAAGATCAAAAAATAAGAGATTGCATCAAGAATTATGTACAAAAGAATATGAGAATGTCCTCTGGCGTCGAGGGAATTGCACGTATAGAGATTCAAAAAAGAATCGATCTGATCCAGGTCATAATCTTTATGGGATTCCCAAAATTATTATTAGAAAGTCGCCCGCGCGGAATCGAAGAATTACAAACGACCTTACAAAAAGAATTTAATTGTGTAAATCGAAAACTGAACATTGTTGTCACAAGAATTGCAAAACATTATGGAAACCCTAATATTCTTGCAGAATTTATAGCTGGACAATTAAAGAATAGAGTTTCCTTTCGAAAAGCAATGAAAAAGGCTATTGAATTAACAGAACAAGCAGATACAAAAGGAATTCAAATACAAATTGTGGGGCGTATCGACGGAAAAGAAATTGCACATGTTGAATGGATCAGAGAAGGTAGGGTTCCCCTACAAACGATTCGAGCTATAGCCCACGCCTTCTGAGTGGTCCCGGGAACTGCGGACCCCGATCGCCTAAAAATTTTTCCGGCCATCAAATATGACCTAAGGAACCATAGTCACTTCCCCTCCATGATCGTTTCTCATTTTTTGCATTTTTCGGCCAAAAAACTAGAATTCCGCCCGATTACCATATTTTTGTGTGCTATTGCCCACGCCTTCCGAGTGGGCCGTGCCCACGGACTCGGATCGCCTAAAAATATTTTCGGCCATCAAATAGGATCTAAGGAACCATAGTCACCGCCTCGCTTGATCGTTCCTCATTGTTTGCATTTTTCGGCCAAAAAACTAGAATTCCGCCCGATTCCCATATTTTTGTGTGCTATAGCCCACGCCTTTCAAGTGGTCCCGGGACTCCCGGACCCCGATCGCCTAAAATTTTTCCGGGCCATCAAATATGACCTAAGGAACCATAGTAACCGCCCCGCCATGATCGTTCCTCATATTTTGCATTTTTCGGCCAAACAACTAGAATTCCGCGCGATTCCCATATTTTCGTCTGCTATAGCCCACGCCTTTCGAGTGGGTCGGGCCTCCCGGACACGGATCACCTAAAAGTTTTTTGGGCCATCAAATAAGACCTAAGGAACCATAGTCACCTCCCAGCCATGATCGTTCCTCATTTTTGGCATTTTTTGGCCAAAAAACTAGAAATCCGCCCGATTCCCATATTTTCGTGTGCTATAATAGCCCACGCCTTCCCAATGGGTAGGGAACCCCGAACCCCGATCGCCTAAAATTTTTCCGGACCATCAAATATGACCTAAGGAACCATAGTCACCGCCCCGCCATGGTCGGTCCTCATTTCTTGCATGTTACGGCAAAAAAACTAAATTCTGCCCGATTCCCATATTTTCGTGTGCTATAGCCCATGCCTTCCAAGTGGTCCAAGGACCCCCGAACCCCGATCTCCTAAAAGTTTTCCGAGCCATCAAATACGACCTAAGTAACCATAGTCACTGCCCCGCCATGATCATTTCTCATGATTAGCGTTTTTCGGCAGTGTGCTATAATAGCCCACGCCTCCCCAGTGGGTAGGGGCCCCCGGAACCGGATCGCCTAAAATTTCTCCGGGCCATCAAATACAACCTAAGGAATCATAGTCACCGCCCCGCCATGACCTTTCCTCATTTTCTGCATTTTACGGCTAAAAAACTAGAATTCCGCCCGATTCCCATATTTTCGTGTGCTATAGCCCACGCTTTCCGAGTGGGTTAGGCCCCACGAACTCGGATCGCCTAAAATTTTTATGGGGCATCAAATACGACCTTGAGAACCATAGTCACCGCCCTGCCACGACCTTTCCTATTTTTTGTATTTTACGGCCAAAAAACAAGAATTTCGCCCGATTCCCATATTTTCGTGTGTTATAGCCCACACCTTCCAAGTGGGCCGGGCCCTCCGGACTCTGAACGCCTAAAATTTTCTGGGCCATTATATACGACCTAAGGAACCATAGTCACCGCCCCGCCATGATCATTCCTCAACTTTTGCATTTTTCGGCCAAAAAACTAGAATTCCGCCAGATTCCCATATTTTTGTGTGCTATAATAGCCCACGCCTTCCCAATGGGTAGGGACCCCCGGACCCCGATCGCCTAAAAATTTTCCGGACCATCAAATACGACCTAAGGAACCATAGTCACCGCCCCGCCATGAACGTTCCTAGTTGTTTGCGTTTTTCAGCGAAAAAACTAGAATTTCGCCCGATTCCCATATTTTCGTGTGCAATAGCCCACACCTTCCGATTGGGCCGGGCCTCCCGAACTCGGAACGTCTAAATTTTTTGCGGACCATTAAATACGACCTAAGGAACCATAGTCACCGCTCCGCCATGATCGTTCCTCACGTTTTGCGTTTTTCGGCCAAAAAATTAGAATTCCGCCTGATTCCCATATTTTCGTTTGCTATAGCCCACGCCTTCAAAGTGGTCCCGGGGCCCCCGGACCCCGATCTCCTAAAAATTTTCCAGGCCATCAAATACGACCTAAGGAACCATAGTCACTGCCCCGCCATGATCCTTCCTCATTTTTAGCGTTTTTCGGCCAAAACATTAGAATTCCGCTCGATTCCCATATTTTCGTGTGCTATAATATCCCACGCCTCCCCAGTGGGTAGGGGCCCCCGGAACCGGATCCCTAAAATTTTTCCGGGCCATCAAATATGACCTAAGGAACCATAGTCATCGCCCCGCCACGACCTTTCCTCATTTTTTGCATTTTACGGGCAAAAAACTATAATTCCGCTCGATTCCCATATTTTCGTGTGCTATAGCCCACGCCTTCCGAGTGGGTCAGGTCCCCCAAACTCAGATCGTCTAAAATTTTTCCGCGGAATCAAATACGACCTTGATAACCATAGTCACCGCACTGCCATGACCGTTCCTCATTTTTTGCATTTTACGGCCAAAAAACAAGAATTTTGCCCGATTCCCAAAATTTCGTGTGTTATAGCCCACACCTTCCAAGTGGGCCGGGGCCATTAAATACGACCTAAGGAACCATAGTCACTGCCCCGCCATGATCGTTCCTCACCTTTTGCGTTTTTCGGCCAAAAAACTAGAATTCCGCCAGATTCCCATATTTTCGTGTGCCCACGCCTTCCAAGTTGTCCCGGGGCCCCTGGACGCCGATCGCCTAAAATTTTTCCGGGCCATCAAATATGACCTAAGGAACCATAGTAACCGCCCCTCCATGATCGTTCCTCATTTTTTGCATTTTTCGGCAAAACAACTAGAATTCCGCGCGATTCCCATATTTTCGTGTGCTATAGGCCACGCCTTCCGAGTGGTCCCGGGACCCCCGGACCCCTATCGACTAAAATTTTTCCGGACCATCAAATACGACCTAAGGAACCATAGTAACGCCCCTCCATGATCGTTCCTCACCTTTTGCATTTTTCGGCAAAAACTAGAATTCCGCCCAATTCTCATATTTTCGTGTACAATAGCCTACGCCATCCGAGTGGTCCCGGGACACCCGGACCCCGATAGCCTAAAAATTTTCCGGGACATCAAATACAACCTAAGGAACCATAGTCACCGCCCCGCCATGATCGTTCCTCATTTTTTGCATTTTTGGGCCAAAAAACTAGAATTCCGCGTGATTCCCATATTTTCGTGTGCTATAGCCCACGCCTTCCGAGTGGTCCTAGGTGCCCCGGATCCCGATTGCCTAAAAATTTTCCAGGACATCAAATATGACCTAAGGAACCATAGTCACCGCCTCGCCATAATCGTTCCTCATTTTTTGCATTTTTCGACCAAAAAACTAGAATTCCGCCCGATTCCCATATTTTCGTGTGCTATAGCCCATGCCTTCCGAGTGGTCCCGAGAACCCCGGACCCCGATCGCCAAAAATTTTTTCGGGCCATCAAATACGACTTAAGGAACCATTGTCACCTCCCCACCATGATCGTTCCTCATTTTTTGCGTTTTTCGGCCAAAGAACTAGAATTCCGCCCGATTAACATATTTTCGTGTGCTATAATAGCCCACGCCTTCCCAATGGGTAGGGCCCCCCGAAGCCGGATCGCATAAAATTTTTTCGGGCCATCAAATACGACCTAAGGAACCATAGTCACCGCCCCTCCATGACCTTTCCTCATTTTTTGCATTTTACGGCCAAAAACCTAGAATTTTGCCCAATTCCCATATTTTCGTGTGCTATATAGCCCACGCCTTCCAAGTGGACCCGAGACTCTTGGACCCCGATTGCCTAAAATTTTTTCGGCCAATCAAATACGATCTAAGGAACCATAGTAACTGCTCCACCATGATTGTTCCACATTTTTTGCATTTTACGGCAAAAAACCTCGAATTTCGCCCGATTCCCATATTTTCGTGTGCTATAGCCCACGCCTTCCAAGTGGTCCCGGGATCCCCGAACCCCGATCTCCTAAAATTATTCTGGGCCATCAAATACGACCTAAGGATTCATAGCCACCGCCCCACCATGATCGTTCCTCATATTTTGTGTTTTTCGGCCAAAAACCTAGAATTCCGCCCGATTACCATATTTTCGTGTGCTATAACACGCCTTCCCAATGGGTAGGGCCCCCCGGAGCCGGATCGCCTAAATTTTTTTCGAATATCAAATACGACCTAAGGAACCATAGTAACCGCCCCGCCATGATCGTTCCTCATTTTTTGCGTTTTTCGGCCAAACAACTAGAATTCCGCACGATTCCCATATTTTCGTGTCCTTCCGAGTGGTCCCAGGACCCCCACACCCCGATCGCCTAAAATTTTTTTCGGGCCATCAAATAAGACCTAAGGAACCATAGTCACTGCCCCACCATGATCGTTCCTTAATTTTTGCATTTTTCGATGAAAAAACTAGAATTCCGCCCGATTACAATATTTTTTGTGTGCTATTGCCCACGCCTTCCGAGTGGGCCGGGCCCCCGGACTCGGATCGCCTAAAATTTTTTCGAGCTATCAAATAGGACCTAAGGAACCATAGTCACCGCCTCGCCGTGATTGTTCCACATTTTTTGCATATTTCGGCCAAAAAACTAAAATTCCGCCCGATTCATATAATTTTGTGTGCTATAGCCCACGCCTTCCAAGTGGTCCCGGGACACCCGGACCACGATCGCCTAAAATGTTTTCGGCCCATCAAATATGACCTAAGGAACCATAGTAACCGCCCCTCCATGATTGTTCCTCATATTTTGCATTTTTCGGCCAAAACATCTAGAATTTCGCGTGATTCCCATATTTTTGTGTGCTATGGTCCACGCCTTCCGAGTTGGCCGGCCCCCCGGACTCGGATCACCTAAATTTTTTTCGGGCCATCAGATAACACCTAAGGAATCATAGTCACCTCCCAGCCATGATCGTTCCTCATTTTTTGCATTTTTCTGCCAAAAAACTAGAATTCCGCCCGATTCCCATATTTTCGTGTGCTATAATAACCCACGCCTTCCCAATGGGTAGTGAACCTCGAACCCCGATCGCCTAAAATTTTTCCGGACCATCAAATATGACCTAAGGAACCATAGTCACCGCCCTGCCATGGTCGGTCCTCATTTCTTGCATTTTACGGCAAAAAACCTAAATTTCGCCCGATTCCTATATTTTCGTGTGCTATAGCCCACGCCTTCCAAGTGGTCCAACAACCCCCGAACCCCGATCTCCTAAAAATTTTCCGGGTCATCAAATACAACCTAAGTAACCATAGTCACTGCCCCGCCATGATCATTTCTCATGATTAGCGTTTTTCGGCAAAAAACTAGAACTCCGCCCGATTCCCATATTTTCGTGTGCTATAATAGCCCATGCCTCCCCAGTGGGTAGGGGCCCCCGGAACCGGATCGCCTAAAATTTCTACGGGCCATCAAATACAACCTAAGGAATCATAGTCACCGCCCCGCCATGACCTTTCCTCATTTTTTGCATTTTACGGCCAAAAAACTAGAATTCCGCCCGATTCTCATATTTTTGTGTGCTATAGCCCACGCCTTCCGAGTGGGTCAGGCCCCACGAACTCGGATCGCCTAAAATTTTTATGGGGCATCAAATACGACCTTCAGAACCATAGTCACCGCCCTTCCATGACCGTTCCTAATTTTTTGCATTTTACGGCCAAAAAACAAGAATTTTGCCCGATTCCCATATTTTCGTGTGTTATAGCCCACACCTTCCAAGTGGGCCGGGCCCCCCGGACTCTGAACGCCTAAAATTTTCTGGGCCATTATATACGACCTAAGGAACCATAGTCACCGCCCCGCCATGATCATTCCTCAACTTTTGCATTTTTCGGCCAAAAAACTAGAATTCCGCCAGATTCCCATATTTTTGTGTGCTATAATAGCCCACGCCTTCCCAATGGGTAGGGACCCCCGGACCCCGATCGCCTAAAAATTTTCCGGACCATCAAATACGACCTAAAGAACCATAGTCACCGCCCCGCCATCAACGTTCCTAGTTGTTTGCATTTTTTAGCGAAAAAACTAGAATTTCGCCCGATTCCCATATTTTCGTATGCAATAGCCCACACCTTCCGAGTGGGCCGGGCCTCCCGAACTCGGAACGTCTAAATTTTTTGCGGACCACTAAATACGACCTAAGGAACCATAGTCACCGCTCCTCCATGATGGTTCCTCACTTTTTGCATTTTTTGGCCAAAAAATTAGAATTCCGCCTGATTCCCATATTTTGGTTTGCTATAGCCCACGCCTTCAAAGTGGTCCCGGGGCCCCCGGACCCCGATCTCCTAAAATTTTTCCGGGCCATCAAATACGACCTAAGGAACCATAGTCACTGCCCCGCCATGATCGTTCCTCATTTTTAGCGTTTTTCGGCCAAAACACTAGAATTCCGCTCGATTCCCATATTTTCGTGTGCTATAATATCCCACGCCTCCCCAGTGGGCAGGGGCCCCCGGAACCGGATCGCCTAAAATTTTTTCCGGCCATCAAATACGACCTAAGGAACCATAGTCACTGCCCCGCCATGACCTTTACTCATTTTTTGTATTTTACGGGCAAAAAACTATAATTCCGCCCGATTCCCATATTTTTGTGTGCTATAGCCCACGCCTTCCGAGTGGGTCAGGCCCCCCAAACTCAGATCGTCTAAAAATTTTCCGGGGAATCAAATACGACCTTGATAACCATAGTCACCGCCCTGCCATGACCGTTCCTCATTTTTTGCATTTTATGGCCAAAAAACAAGAATTTTGCCCGATTCCCAAAATTTCGTGTGTTATAGCCCACACCTTCCAAGTGGGCCGGGGCCATTAAATACGACCTAAGGAACCATAGTCACTGCCCCGCCATGATCGTTCCTCACCTCTTGCGTTTTTCGGCCAAAAAACTAGAATTTCGCCAGATTCCCATATTTGCGTATGCCCACGCCTTCCAAGTTGTCCCGGGACCCCTGGACGCCGATCGCCTAAAATTTTTCCGGGCCATCAAATATGACCTAAGGAACCATAGTAACCGCCCCTCCATGATCGTTCCTCATTTTTTGCATTTTTCGGCCAAACAACTAGAATTCTGCGTGATTCCCATATTTTCGTGTGCTATAGGCCACGCCTTCCGAGTGGTCCCGGGACCCCCGGACCCCTAGCGACTAAAATTTTTCTGGACCATCAAATACGACCTAAGGAACCATAGTAACTGCCCCGCCATGATCGTTCCTCACCTTTTGCGTTTTCCGGCCAAAAAACTAGAATTCCGCCCAATTCCCAAATTTTTGTGTACTATAGCCCACGCCTTCCGAGTGGTCCCGGGACCCCTGGACCCCGATAGCCTAAAATTTTTCCGGGACATCAAATACAACCTAAGGAACCATAGTCACCGCCCCGCCATGTTCGTTCCTCATTTTTTGCATATTTCGGCCAAAAAGCTAGAATTCCGCGTGATTCCCATATTTTTGTGTGCTATAGCCCACGCCTTCCAAGTGGTCCTAGGCACCCCAGATCCCGATTGCCTAAAATTTTTCTAGGACATCAAATACGACCTAAGGAACCATAGTCACCGCCTCGCCATAATCGTTCCTCATTTTTTGCATTTTTCGACCAAAAAACTAGAATTCTGCCCGATTCCCATATTTTCGTGTGCTATAGCCCATGCCTTCCAAGTGGTCCCGAGAACCCCGGATCCCGATCGCGAAAAATTTTTCCGGGCCATCAAATACGACTTAAGGAACCATTGTCACCGCCCCACCATGATCGTTCCTCATTTTTTGCATTTTTCGGCCAAAGAACTAGAATTCCGCCCGATTAACATATTTTCGTGTGCTATAATAGCCCACGCCTTCCCAATGGGTAGGGCCCCCCCGAAGCCGGATCGCCTAAAATTTTTCCGGGCCATCAAATACGACCTAAGGAACCATAGTCACCGCCCCTCCATGACCTTTCCTCATTTTTTGCATTTTACGGCCAAAAACCTAGAATTCTGCCCAATTCCCATATTTTCGTGTGTTATATAGCCCACGCCTACCAAGTGGACCCGGGACTCTTGGACCCCGATCGCCTAAATTTTTTTCGGCCAACAAATACGATCTAAGGAACCATAGTAACCGCTCCACCATGATTGTTCCACATTTTTTGCATGTTACGGCAAAACACCTCGAATTTCGCCCGATTCCCATATTTTCGTGTGCTATAGCCCATGCCTTCCAAGTGGTCCCGGAACCCGCAGACCCCGATTGCCTAAAATTTTTCCGGGCTATCAAATACGACCAAAGGAACCATAGTCACCGCCCCGCCATGATCGTTCCTCATTTTTTGCATTTTACGGCAAAAAAAGTAGAATTCCGCCCGATTCCCATATTTTCGTGTGCTATAGCCCACGCCTTCCAAGTGGTCCCGGGACCCCCGAACCCCGATCTCCTAAAATTATTCTGGGCCATCAAATACGACCTAAGGATTCATAGTCACCGCCCCGCCATGATCGTTCCTCATATTTTGTGTTTTTCGGCCAAAAAACTAGAATTTCGCCTGATTCCCATATTTTCATTTGCTATAGCCCACGCCTCCCCAATGGGTAGGGGGCCCCGGAACCGGATCGCCTAAAATTTTTTCGGGCCATCAAATACGACCTAAGGAACCATAGTCACCGCCCCGCCATGACCTTTTCTCATTTTTTGCATTTTAGGGCCAAAACACTAGAATTCTGCCTGATTCCCGTATTTTCGTGTGCTATAGCCCATGCCGTACGAGTGGGTCATGCCCCCTGAACTCGGATCGCCTAAAATTTTTCCGGGGCATCCAATACGACCTTGAGAACCATAGTCACCGCCCTGCCATGACCGTTCCTCCTTTTTTGCGTTTTACGGCCAAAAAATAGAATTTCGCCTGATTCCCATATTTTTGTGTGCTATAGTCACCTGGACCCCCGGACCCTGATCGCCTAAAATTTTTCCGGACCATCAAATACGACCTAAGGAACCATAGTCACCGCCATTCCATGAACGTTCATAGGTTTTTGCATTTTTCGGCGAAAAAACTTGAATTCCACTCGACTCCCATATTTTCGTGTGCTATAACCCACACCTTCTGAGTGGTCCCGGGACCCCCGGACCCCCACCGCCTAAAATTTTTTCGGGCCATCAAATACGACCTAAGGAACCATAGTAACTGCCCCGTCATGATCGTTCCACATTTTTTGCGTTTTTTGGCCAAAAAACTAGAATTCCGCGCGATTCCCATATTTTCGTGTGGTATAGCCCACGCCTTCTGAGTGGTCCCGGGACCCCCCGGACCCCGATCGCCTAAAATTTTTCCGGACCATCAAATATGACCTAAGGAATCACAATCACCGCCCCGCCATGAACGTTCCTAGTGTTTTGCGTTTTTCGGTCAAAAAACCAGAATTTCGCGTGATTCCCATGTTTTCGTGTGCTATATAGCCCACGCCTTCCGAGTGGTCCCGGGACCCCCGGACCCCGATCGCCTAAAATTTTTCCGGGCCATCAAATAATACCTAAGGAACCATAGTCACCTACCCGCCATGCTCGTTCCTCATTTTTTTGCATTTTTCGGCCAAAAAACTAGAATTCTCCCGGATTACCATATTTTCGTGTGCTATAATAGCACACGCCTTCCCAATGGGTAGGGCCCCCCGGAGCCGGATCTCCTAAAATTTTTCCAGGCCATCAAATACAACCTAAGGAACTATAGTCACCGCCCCGCCATGACCTTTCCTCATTTTTTGCATTTGATGGCCAAAAACTAGAATTTCGCCCGATTCCCATATTTTCGTGTGCTATAGCCCATGCCTTCCAAGTGGACCTGGGACTCCCGGACCCCGATCGCCTAAAATTTTTTCGGCCCATCAAATACGACCTAAGGAACCAGAGTCACCACCCCGCCATGATTGTTCCTCATTTTTTGCATTTTACTACAAAAAAACTAGAATTCCGCCCGATTCCCATATTTTCGTGTGCTATAGCCCACGCCTTCCAAGTGGGCCAGGCCCCCCGGACTCGGATCGCCTAAAAATTTTTCGGGCCGTCAAATACGACCTAAAGAACCATACATACCGCCCTTACATGACCGTTCCTCATTTTTTGTGTTTTACGGCAAAAAATCTAGAATTCCGCCCAATTCCCATATTTTTGTGTGCTATAGCCCACGCCTTCCAAGTGGTCCCGGGACCCCCAAACCCCGATTGCCTAAAATTTTTCCGGGCCATCAAATACGACCTAAGGAACCATAGTCACCGCCCCGCCATGATCGGTCCTCATTTTTTGCATTTTCAGCCAAAAAACTTGAATTCCGCCCGATTCCCATATTTTCGTGTGCTATACCCACGCCTTCCAAGTGGTCCCGGGACCCCCGAACCCCGATCTACTAAAATTTTTCCGGGCCAAAAAATACGACCCAAGGAACCATAGTCACCGCCCCGCCATGATCGTTCCTCACCTTTTGCATTTTTCGGCCAAAAAACTAGAATTCCGCTAGATTCCCATATTTTCGTGTGCTATAGCCCACGCCTTCCAAGTGGTCCCGGGACCCCCGGACCCCAATCGCATAAAATTTTTTCGGGCCATCAAATACTACCTAAGGAACCATAGTCACCGCCCCGCCATGATCGTTCCTCATGTTTTTGCGTTTTTCAGCCAGAAAACTAGAATTCCGCCCAATTCCCATATTTTGGTGTGCGCCCACGCCTTCCTAGTGGTCCCGGGACCCCCGGACCCCGATCACCTAAAGTTTTTCCGGGCCATCAAATACGACCTATGGAATAATAGTCACCCCCCCCCGCCATGATCGTTCCTCATATTTTGCGTTTTTCGGCCAAAAAACTAGAATTTCGCGCGATTCCCATATTTTCGTGTGCTATAGCCCACGCCTTCCGAGTGGTCCTAGGCGGTCCGGACCCTGATCGCCTAAAATTTTTTCAGGACATCAAATACGACCTAAGGAACCATAGTCACCGCCTCGCCATGATCGTTCCTCATGTTTTGCGTTTTTCGGCCAAAAAACTAGAATTCCGCCCAATTCCCATATTATCGTGTTCTATAGCCCACGCCTTCCTATGGTCCCGGGACCTCCTGACCCCGATCGCCTAAAATTTTTCCGGGCCATCAAATACGACCTAAGGAACCATAGTCACCCCCCCCCCCGGCCATGATCGTTCGTCATGTTTTGCATTTTTCGGCCAAAAAACTAGAATTCCGCGCGATTCCCATATTTTCGTGTGCTATAGCCCACGCCTTCCGTGTGGTCCTAGGCGGCCCGCACCCTGATCTCCTAAAATTTTTTCAGGACATAAAATACGACCTAAGGAACCATAGTCACCACCTCGCCATGATCGTTCCTCATGTTTTGCGTTTTTCGGCCAAAAAACTAGAATTCCGCCCAATTCCCATATTTTCGTGTGCTATAGCCACGCCTTCCTATGGTCCCGGGACCACCGGACCCCGATCGCCTAAAAATTTTCCGGGCCATCAAATACGACCTAAGGAACCATAGTCACCCCCCCCCTCCCGCCATGATCGTTCCTCATGTTTTGCATTTTTCGGCCAAAAAACTAGAATTCCGCGCGATTCTCATATTTTCGTGTGCTATAGCCCACGCCTTCCGAGTGGTCCTAGGCGGCCCGGATCCTGATCGCCTAAAATTTTTTCAGGACATCAAATACGACCTAAGGAATCATAGTCACCGCCTCGCCATGATCGTTCCTCATGTTTTGCGTTTTTCGGCCAAAAAACTAGAATTCCGCCCAATTCCCATATTTTCGTGTGCTATATAATCCACGCCTTCCAAGTGGTCTCGAGACCCCCAGACCCCGATCGCCTAAATTTTTTTTCGTTCCATATAATACAACCTAAGGAACCATAGTCACCACCCCACCATGATCATTCCTCATTTTTTGCATTTTAAGGCCAAAAAATTAGAATTTCGCCCGAATCTCATATTTTCGTGTGCTATAGCCCGTGCCTTCCAAGTTGTCCCGGGAACCCCGGACCACGATCGCCTAAAAATTTTCCGAGGCATCCAATACGACATAAGGAACCATAATCACCGCCCCGCCATGATCGTTCCTCATTTTTGCATTTTTCGGCCAAAAAATAGAATTCCGCCCGATTCCCATATTTTCATGCGCTATAGCCCACGCCTTCCTAGTGGGTAGGACCCCCCGGAACCGGATCGCCTAAAATTTTTTCGGGCCATCAAATACGACCTAGAGAACCATAGTCACCGCCCTGCCATGACCGTTCCTCGTTGTTTTGTGTTTTACGGCCAAAAAACTAGAATTTCGCCTGATTTCCCATATTTTCGTGTGCTATAGCCCACGCCTTCCAAGTAGTCCTGGGACCCCCGGACCCCGATGGCCTAAAATTTGTCTGGGCCATCAAATATGACCTAAGGAACCATAGTCACTGCCTCGCCATGATCGTTCCTCTTATTTTGCATTTTACGGCCAACAAACTTGAATTCCGTCTGATTCCCATATTTTCGTGTGCTATAGCCTGCGCCTTCCAAGTGGTCCCGGGACCACCGAACCCCGATCTCCTAAAAAATTTTTGGGCCATCAAATATGTCCTAAGGAACCATATTTACCGCCCTGCCATGATCGTTCCTCATTTTTTCCTTTTTCTGGCAAAAAAACTAGAATTTCGCCTGTTTCCCATATTTTCGTGTGCTATATAGCCCACGCCTTCCCAATGGGTAGGGCCCCCGGAGTCGGATCGCCTAAAAATTTTCCGGGCCATCAAATACTACCTAAGGAACCATAGTCACTGCCCTGCCATGATCTTTCCTCATTTTTTCATTTTACGTCCAAAAAGCTAGAATTCCTCCCGATTCCCATATTTTCATGTGCTATAGCCCACACCTTCCGAGTGGGCCAGGCCCTCCGGACTCGGATTGCCTAAAATTTTTCCAGGCCATCAAATACGACCTAAAGAACCATAGTCACCGCCCTGTTATGACCGTTCCTCGTTGTTTTGGGTTTTATGACTAAAAAACTAGAATTCCACCTGATTCCCATATTTTCGTGTGCTATAGCCCACGCCTTCCACGTGGACCCGGGACCGTCGGACCCCGATCGCCTAAAATTTTTCCGGGCCATCGAATACGACATAAGGAACCATCGTCACCGCCCCGCCATGATCGTTCCTAATGTTTTGCATTTTACGGCCAAAAAACTAGAATTTCGACCGATTCCCAGATTTTCGTGTGCTATTGCCCGCGTCATCCAAGTGGTCCCGGACCCCTAGACCCCGATCTCCTAAAAATTTTTCGGGCCATCAAATACTACCTAAGGAACCATAGTCACTGCCCTGCCATGACCTTTCCTCATTTTTTGCATTTTACGTCCAAAAAGCTAGAATTCCACCCGATTCCCATATTTTTGTGTGCTATAGCCCACACCTTCCGAGTGGGCCGGGCCCTCCGAACTCGGATCGCCTAAAATTTTTCCAGGCCATCAAATACGATCTAAAGAACCATAGTTACCGCCCTGCCATGACCGTTCCTCGTTGTTTTGGGTTTTACGACCAAAAAACTAGAATTCTACCTGATTCCCATATTTTCGTGTGCTATAGCCCACGCCTACCGAATGAGCCGGGCACTCCGGGCTCAGATTGCCTAAAATTTTTCCAGGCCATCAAATACGACCTAAAGAACCATAGTCACTGCCCTGCCATGACCGTTCCTCGTTGTTTTGGGTTTTACGAATAAAAAACTAGAATTCCACCTGATTCCCATATTTTCGTGTGCTAATAGCCCACGCCTTCCAAGTGGACCCGGGACCGCCGGACCCCGATCGCCTAAAATTTTTCCGGGCCATCGAATACGACCTAAGGAACCATCGTCACCACCCCACCATGATCGTTCCTCATTTTTTGCATTTGACGGCCAAAAAACTAGAATTTCGCCCGATTCCAATTTTTTTGTGTGCTATTGCCCGCGTCATCCAAGTGGTCCCGGACCCCTGGACCCCGATCTTCTAAAATTTTTCCGGGCCATCAAATACGACCTAAGGAACCATAGTCACCGCCCCACCATGATCGTTCCTCATTTTTTGTGTTGTTCTGCCAAAAAACTAGAATATCGCGTGATTCCCATATTTTCGTGTGCTATAGCCCACGCCTTCCTAGTGGATAGAGCCCCTCTGAGTTGGATCGCCTAAAAAATTTCAGGCCGTCAAATATGACCTAAGGAACCATAGTCACCGCCCCGCCATGACCTTTCCTCATTTTTGCATGCTACGGCGAAAAAACTAGAATTCCGCTCGATTCCCATATTTTCGTGTGCTATAGCCCACGCCTTCCAAGTGGTCCCGGGACCCCCGGACCCTGATCGCCTAAAATTTTTCCCGGCCATCAAATACGACCTAAAGAACCATAGTCACCGCCCCGCCATGATCGTTCCTCATGTTTTGCATTTTTCGGCCAAAAAACTAGAATTCCGCCTAATTCCCATATTTTCGTGTTCTATTGCCCTCGTCATCCAAGTGGTCCCGGGACCCCTGGACCCCGATCTCCTAAAAAGTTTCCGGGCCATCAAATATGACCTAAGGAACCATAGTCACCGCCCCGCCATGATCGTTCCTCATTTTTTGCGTTTTTCGGCCAAAAAACTAGAATATTACGTGATTCCCATATTTTCGTGTGCTATAACCCATGCCTTCCCAGTGGATAGAGCCCCCCGAAGCCGGATCGCCTAAAAATTTTCCACGCCATCAAATACGATCTAAGGAACCATAGTCACTGCCCCGCCATGACCTTTCGTCATTTTTTGCATTTTACGGCCAAAAAACTAGAATTCTGCCCGATTCCCATATTTTCGTGTGCTATAGCCCACGCCTTCCAAGTGGTCCTGAGACCCCCGGACCACGATCGACATGTCTAGGGCCAAGGGCCTAGACATCTTACGGGCGGCACAGGTTGGGGCAAGCCTACGGGCGAGTCCCACTAACAGGCACAGGATCGTGCTTGGGAATCCTGGGATAGGAAACAGGCTGGCCTGCAGCGAGGGGAACTGCGGGCGCCGCATGGGCGAGCAGGTGCCGCTACCCAATGTAAGGAATTGGGCCTGTGACACTTGGTATCAGAGCTGATTAAGGTCATACTATGACATGGCACAACGTCAAGGCAAAGGGTGGATATGGCGAGCGCATTTTGGATGTCAGTGCAGAGATCACGTCAAAGTAGAGATTGATGTTCATATGCCACCAAAGATCGCGAACCCGATACTGATGGTCGACAAAAGAAATGGGTGATTCCATTGTCTTTCATGAGTCTAAGGTGCTACTGAATGAGGTGATATGCCGATGAGTCGGATGGCCAAGATAAAGCCATGTTTGCCAGGTCATGCAACCATATTTCGAAGAGTGGGAACCATGGACTATAAACTTGGGCATCATCATAGCGGAGATCTTGCCAAGGATGCGTGCAACGCATCAAGTTGAGTGTCTTTCCTACAGGAGAAGACCTTTGGGTTGCCTGAGGGCATTGCCAAGGTAAGGAAACAGATTCAAGGGTATAGCGAAGCTTTGAAACTGGGAAAGGAAACAGGCTGGCCTGCAGCGAGGGGAACTGCGGGCGCCGCACGGGCGAGCAGGTGCCGCTACCCAATGTAAGGATTTGGACCCCCGGACCCCGATCGCCTAAAAATTTTTCGGTCCATATAATACGACCTAAGGATCCATAGTCACCACCCTGCCATGATTGTTCCTTATTTTTTGCATTTTTCGGCCAAAAAACTAGAATTTCGCCCGATTCCCATATTTTCGTGTGCTATAGCCTATGCCTGCCCAGTTGGTAGGGCCTCCCCAGAGCCGGATTGCCTAAAAGTTTTTCAGGCCATCAAATATGACCTAAGGAACCATAGTCACCGCACCGCCATGACCTTTCCTCATTTTTTGCATTTTACGGCCAAAAAACTAGAATTCCGCCTGATTCCCATATTATCATGTGCTATAGCCCATGCCTTCCAAGTGGTCCCGGGACCCCCGGACCTCGATCGCCTAAAAATTTTCTGGGCATCCAATACGACATAAGGAACCATAGTCAATGCCCTGCCATGATCGTTCCTCATATTTTGCATTTTTCAGCCAAAAAACTAGAATTCCGCCCGATTCCCATATTTTCATGTGCTAAAGCCCACGCCTTCCGAGTGGGCCGGGCCCCCAGGACTCGGATCGCCTAAAATTTTTTTGGGCCATCAAATAAGACCTAAGGAACCATAGTCATCGCCCCGCCAAGACCTTTCCACATTGTTTGTGTTTTTCGGCCAAAAAACTAGAATTTCGCCCGATTCCCATATTTTCGTGTGCTATAGCCCACGCCTTCCAAGTGGTCCCGGGACCCCCGAACCCCGATCGCCTAAAATTTATCCGGGCCATCAAATACAACCTAAGGAACCATAGTCACCGCCCCGCCATGATCGTTCCTCATTTTTTGCATTTTACGGCCAAAAAACTAGAATTCCGCCCGATTCCCATATTTTCGTGTGCTACAGCCCGCGCCTTCCAAGTGGTCCCGGGACCCCCGGACCCCGACCGCCTTAAAGTTTTCCAGGGCATCCAATACGACATAAGGAACCATAGTCACTGCCCCGCCATGATCGTTCCTCATTTTTGCGTTTTACGGCCAAAAACTGGAATTTTGCCTGATTCCCATATTTTCGTGTGCTATAGCCCACGCCTACCAAGTGGTCCCAGGAACCCCGGACCCCGATCACCTAAAATTTTATCGGGACATCAAACACGACCTAAGGAAATATAGTAACCGCCCCGAAATGATCGTTCCTCATTTTTTGCATTTTTCGCCCAAACAACTAGAATTCCGCGCGATTCCCATATTTTCGTGTGCTATAGCCTGCGCCTTCCGAGTGGTCCCGGGACCCCCAAACCCCAATCGCCTAAAAATTTTCTGGGCCATTAAATACGACCTAAGGAAGCATAGTCACCACCCCGCCATGATCGTTCCTCACTTTTTGAGTTTTTCGGCCAAAAAATTAGAATTTCGCCCGATTCCCATATTTTCGTGTGCTATAGCCCACGCCTTCAAAGTGGTCCCGGGATCCCCGGACCCCGATCGCCTAAAATTTTTCCGGGCCATCAAATATGACCTAAGAAACCATAGTCACCACCCTGCCATGATCGTTCCTCATATTTTGTGTTTTTCAGCCAAAAAACTAGAATTCCGCCCGATTCACATATTTGCGTGTGCTATAGCCCACGCCTTGCGAGTGGGCTGGGCCCCCAAGACTCGATTCACCTAATTTTTTTCGGGCCATCAAATAAGACCTAAGGAACCATAGTTACCTCTCCGCCATGATCGTTCCTCATTGCTATAAAAGCCCACGCCTTCCCAATGGGTAGGGCCCCCCGGAGACGGATCGCCTAAAATTTTTCTGGGCCATCAAATACGACCCAAGGAACCTTAGTAACCGCCCCGCCATGATCGTTCCTCATTTTTTGCATTTTTTTGGCAAAAAATATAGAATTCTGTCCGATTCCCATATTTTCGTGTGCTATAGCCCACACCTTCCGAGTGGGCCGGGCGCCCTGGACTCGGAACGTCTAAAAAATTTTCGGGCCATTAAATAAAACCTAAGGAACCATAGTCACTGCCCCGCAATGATCGTTACTCACTTTTTGTATTTTTCGGCCAAAACATTAGAATTCCGCCCGATTCCCATATTTTCGTGTGCTAACCCACGCCTTCAATGTGGTCCCGGGACCACCGGACCCCGATCGCCTAAAATATTTCCGGGCCATCAAATATGACCTAAGGAACTATAGTCACCACCTTGCCATGATCGTTCCTCAATTTTTGCATTTTTCGGCAAAAAAACTAGAATTCCGCCCGATTCCCATATTTTTGTGTGCTATAGCCCACACCTTCCGAGTGGGCCGGGCCCCCTGGACTTGGAACGTCTAAAAATTTATTGGGCCATTAAATACGACCTAAGGAACCATAGTCACCGCCCCGCAATGATCGTTCCTCACTTTTTGCGTTTTTCGGCCAAAACATTAGAATTCCGCCCGATTCCCATATTTTCGTGTGTTATCCCACGCCTTCAAAGTGGTCCCGGGACCCCCGGACCCCGATCGCCTAAAATATTTCCGAGCCATCAAATATGACCTAAGGAACCAAAGTCACCGCCTCGCCATGATTGTTCTTCATTTTTTGCATTTTTCGGCCAAAAAACTAGAATTCTGCCCGATTCCCATATTTTTGTGTGCTAGCCTTCCAAGTGGTCCCGGAACCCCCGGACCCCGGATCGCCTAAAATTTTTTCGTGCCATCAAATACGACCTAATGAACCATAATCCCCGCCCCGCCATGATCGTTCCTCATATTTTGCATTTTACGGCCAAAAAATTAGAATTACGCCTGATTCCCATATTTTTGTGTGTTATAGCCCACGCCTTCCAAGTGGTGCCGGAACCCCCGGACCCCGGATCGCCTAAATTTTTTCCGTGAAATAAAATATGACCTAAGGAACCATAATCCCCGCCCTCCATGATCTTTCCTCATATTATGCATTTTACGGCTAAAAAATTAGAATTACACCTGATTCCCATATTTTCGTGTGTTATAGCCCACACCTTCCAATTGGTCCCGTGACCCCTGGACCCCAGATCGCCTAAAAAAATTTTGGGTCATCAAATACGACCTAAGGAACCATATTCACCGCCCCGCCATGATTGTTCCTCATGTTTTGCATTTTTCGGCCAAAAAACTAGAATTCCGTCTGATTCCCATATTTTTGTGTGCTATTGCCCACGCCTTCTGAGTGGGCCGGGCCTCCCGGACACGTATCTCCTGAAATTTTTTTGGGTCATCAAATACGACCTAAGGAACCATAGTCACTGCCCCGCCATGATCGTTCCTCATTTTTTGCTTTTTACGACCAAAAAACTAGAATTCCGCCCGATTCCCATATTTTAGTGTGTTATAGCCCACGCCTTCCTAGTGGTCCCGGGACCCCCCGGACCCCGATCGCCTAAAACTTTTCCGGGCCATCAAATACGACCCAAGGAACCTTAGTAACCACCCCGCCATGGTCGTTCTTCTTTTTTTGCGTTTTTCGGCCAAAAAACTAGAATTCCGCCCGATTCCCATATTTTCGTGTGCTATAGCCCACGCCTTCAAAGTGGTCCCGGGACCCCCGGACCCCGATCACCTAAAATATTTTCGGGCCATCAAATATGACCTAAGGAATCATAGTCACCGCCTCGCCATGATCGTTCCTCATTTTTTGCATTTTTCGGCTAAAAAACTAGAATCGCCCGATTCCCATATTTTTGTGTGCTAGCCTTCCAAGTGGTCCCGGAACCCCCGGACCCCGGATTGCCTAAACTTTTTCCGTGCCATCAAATACGACCGAAGGAACCATAATCCCCGCCCCACCATGATACTTCCTCATATTTTGCATATTACGGCAAAAAAATTAGGATTACGCCTGATTCCCATATTTTCGTGTGTTATAGCCCACGCCTTCCAAGTGGTCCCAGAAACCCCGGACCCTGGATCGCCTAAAATTTTTCTGGGCCATCAAATACGACCTAAGGAACCATAATCCCCGCCCTGCCATGATCGTTCCTCATATTATGCATTTTACGGCCAAAAAATTAGAATTACGTCTGATTCCCATATTTTCGTGTGTTTTATCCCACGCCTTACAAATGGTCCCGGGACACCTGGACAACAGATCGCCTAAAAAAATTTTGGGTCATCAAATACGACCTAAGGAACCATAGTCACCGCCCCGCCATGATCTATCCTCATGTTTTGCATTTTTCGGCCAAAAAACTAGAATTCCGTCCAATTCACATATTTTTGTGTGCTATTGCCCATGCCTTCCGAGTGGGCCGGGCCTCCCGGACACGTATCGCCTAAATTTTTTTTGGGTCATCCAATACGACCTAAGGAACCATAGTCACCGCCCCGCTATGATCGTTCCTCATTTTTTGCTTTTTTCGTCCAAAAAACTAGAATTTCGCCCGATTCCCATATTTTCGTGTGTTATAGCCCACGCCTTCCTAGTGGTCCCGGGACCCCCGTACCCCAATCGCCTAAAATTTTTCCGGGCTATCAAATACGACCCAAGGAACCTTAGTAACCGCCCCGCCATGATCGTTACTCATTTTTTGCATTTTTCGACGAAAAAACTAGAATTCCGCCCGATTCCCATATTTTCGTATGCATAGCCCACGCCTTCCGAGTGGCCCGGGCCCCCCGGACTCGGAACGTCTAAAATTTTTCTGGGAGATTATAAACAACCTAAGGAACCATAGTCACCGCCCCGCCATGATCATTCCTCACTTTTTGCGTTTTTCGGCCAAAAAAATAAAATTCCGCCCGATTCCCATATTTTCGTGTTCTATAGTCCACACCTTCAAAGTGGTCCCGGGACCCCCGGACCCCGATCACCTAAAATGTTTCCGGGCCATCAAATAAGACCTAAGAAACCATAGTCACCGCCCCACCATGATCGTTCCTCATATTTTATGTTTTTCGGCCAAAAAACTTTAATTCTGCCCTATTCCCATATTTTCGTGTATTATAGCCCACGCCTTCCGAGTGGGCTGGGCTCCCCGGACTCGGATCACCTAAATTTTTTTCGAGCGATCAAATAAGACCTAGGGAGCCATAGTCAACTCCCCGCCATGATCGTTCCTCATTTTGTTCATTTTTCGACCAAAAAACTAGAATTCCGCCCGATTCCAATATTTTCGTATGCTATAATAGCCCATGCCTTCCCAATGGGTAGGGCCCTCCGGAGCCGGATCGCTTAGAATTGTTTTCGGGCCATCCAATACGACCTAAGGAACCATAGTCACCGCCCCTCCATGATCGTTCCTCATTTTTTGCATTTTTCGGCCAAAAAACTAGAATTTCGCCCGATTCCCATATTTTCGTATGCTATAATAGCCCATGCCTTCCCAATGGGTGGGGCCCCCCAGATCCGGATCGCTTAGAATTGTTTTCGGGCCATCAAATACGACCTAAGGAACCATAGTCACCGCCCCTCCATGAACGTTCCTAATTGTTTGCGCTTTTCTTCGAAAACACTAGAATTTCGCCTGATTCCCATATTTTCGTATGCTATAGCCCACACCTTCCGAGTGTGCCGGGCCCCCAGGACTCGGAACGTCTAAAATTTTTCCGGGCCATTATATATGACCTAAGGAAGCATAGTCACCACCCCGCCATGATCATTCCTCATTTTTTGCATTTTTCGGCCAAAAAACTAGAATTCCGCCCGATTCCCATATTTTCGTATGCTATAATAGCCCATGCCTTCCCAATGGGTAGGGCCCCCCGGCGCCGGATCGCCTAAAATTTTTCCGAGCCATCAAATACGCCCTAAGGAACCATAGTCACCACCCCGCCATGAACCTTCCTAGTTGTTTGCGCTTTTCAGCGAAAAAACTAGAATTCCGCCCGATTTCCATATTTTCGTGTGCTATAGCCCACACCTTCCGAGTGTGACGGGCCCGGACTCGGAACGTCTAAAAATTTTCTGGGACATTAAATATGACCTAAGGAAGCATAGTCACCGCCCCGCCACGATCGTTCCTCATTTTTTGTATTTTTCGGCCAAATAACTAGAATTCCGCCCGATTCCCATATTTTTGTGTGCTATTGCCCACGCCAACCGAGTGGGCCGGCACCCCCGGACTCTGATAGCCTAAAGTTTTTTCGGGCCATCAAATAGGACCTAAGGAACCATAGTTACTGCCTCGCCATGATCGTTCCTCATTTTTTGCATTTTTCGGTCAAAAAATTATAATTCTACCCGATTCCCATATTTTTGTGTGCATAACCCACGCCTTCCAAGAAGGTCCAGGGACCCCCGGACCCCGATCGCCTAAAATTTTAGCGGACCATCAAATACAACCTAAGGAACCATAGTCACCGCCCCGCCATGAACGTTCCTAGATTTTTGCCTTTTTCGGCCAAAAAACTAGAATTCCGCACGATTCCCATATTTTCGTGTGCTATAGCCCACACCTTCCGAGTGTGCCGGGCCCCCCGGACTCGGAATGTCTAAAATTTTTCCAGGCCATTAAATATGACCTAAGGAACCATAGTCACCGCTCCGCCATGATCGTTCCTAACTTTTTGCGTTTTTCGGCCAAAAAATTAAAATTCCGCCCGATTCCCATATTTTCGTGTGATATAGCCCACTCCTTCAAAGTGGTCCCGGGACCCCCGGACCCCGATTGCCTAAAAATTTTCCGGGCGATCAAATATGACCTAAGAAACCATAGTCACCGCCCCGCCATGATCGTTCCTCATAATTTACGTTTTTCGGCCAAAAACATAGTATTCCGCCCGATTCACATATTTTCGTGTGCTATAGCCCACGCCTTCCAGGTGGGCTGGGCCCCCAAACTCGGATCACCTAAAAAAATTTTGGGCCATCAAATAAGACCTAAGGAACCATAGTCAACTCCACTCCATGATCGTTCCTCATTTTTTGCATTTTTCGGCCAAAAACCTAGAATTTCGCCCGATTCCCATATTTTTGTATGCTATAATAGCCCATGTCTTCCCAACGGGTAGGGGCCCCCGGAGCCGGATCGCCTAAAATTTTTCCGGGCCATCAAATACGACCTAAGGAACCATAGTCACCGCCCCGCCATGAACGTTCCTAGTTGTTTGTGCTTTTTAGCGAAAAAACTATAATTTCGCCTAATTCCCATATTTTCGTGTGCTATAGCCTCCACCTTCCTAGTGTGCCGGGCCCCCCGGACTCGGAACGACGAAAATTTTTCCGGGCCATTAAATACGACCTAAGGAAGCATAGTTACCGCCCCGCCATGATTGTTCCTCACTTTTTGCATTTTTCGGCAAAACAATTAGAATTCTGCCTGATTCCCATATTTTCGTTTGCTAAAGCCCACGCCTTCAAAGTGGTCCCGGGACCCCCTACCCCGATCGCCTAAAATTTTTCCGAGCCATCAAATATGACCTAAGAAACCATAGTCACCGCCCCGCCATGATCGTTCCTCATATTTTACGTATTTCGGCCAAATAACTAGAATTCCGCCCGGTTCCCATATTTTCGTGTGCTATAGCCAACGCCTTCCGAGTGGGCTGAGCCCCAAAACTCGGATCACCTAAATTTTTTTTGGGCAATAAAATAAGACCTAAGGAACCATAGTCAACTCCCCGCCATGATCATTCCTCATTGTTTGCATTTTTCGGCCAAAAAACTAGAATTCCGCCCGATTCCCATATTTTCATATGCTATAATAGCCCATGCCTTCCCAATGGGTAGGGCCCCCCGGAGCCGGATCTCCTAAAATTTTTTCGGACCATCAAATAAGACCTATGGAACCATATTCACCGCCCCGCCATGAACGTTCCTAGTTGTTTGTGCTTTTTAGCAAAAAAACTAGAATTCCGCCTCATAACCATATTTTCGTCTGCTATAGCCCACACCTTCCGAGTGTGCCGGGCCCCCCGGACTCGGAACGTCTAAAATTTTTCCGGACCATTAAATACGACCTAAGGAAGCATAGTCACCGCCACGCCATGATTTTTCCTCACTTTTTACATTTTTCGGCCAAAAAATTAGAATTCCGCCCGATTCTCATATTTTTGTTTGCTATAACCCACGCCTTTAAAGTGGTCCCGGGACCCCCTACCCCGATCGCCTAAAATTTTTCCGAGCCATCAAATATGACCTAAGAAACCATAGTCACCGCCCCGCCATGATCGTTCCTCATATTTTGCGTTTTTCGGCCAAAAAACTAGAATTCCGCCCGATTCCCACATTTTCGTGTGCTAGCCCACGCCTTCCGAGTGGGCTGGGTTCCCCGGACTCGGATCACCTAAATTTTTTTTGGGCCATCAAATAAGACCTAGGGAACCATAGTCAACTCCCTTCCATGATCGTTCCTCATTTTTTGCATTTTTCGGCCAAAAAACTAGAATTTCGCCCGATTCCCATATTTTCGTATGCTATAATAGCCCATGCCTTCCCAATGGGTAGGGCCCCCCGGATCCGGATCGCCTAAAATTTTTCCGGGCCATCAAATACGACCTAAGGAACTATAGTCACCGCCCCGCCATGAACGTTCCTAGTTGTTTGCACTTTTTAGCGAAAAAACTAGAATTCCGCCCGATTCCCATATTTTCGTGTGCTATAGCCCCTAATTTCCGAGTGTGCCGGGCCCCCCGGACTCGGAACGTCTAAAATTTTTCCAGGCCATTAAATACGACCTAAGGAAGCATAGTCACTGCCCCGCCATGATCGTTCATCACTTTATGCGTTTTTCGGCCAAACAATTAGAATTTTGCCTGATTCCCATATTTTCGTATGCTATAATAGCCCACGCCTTCCCAATGGGTAGGGCCCCCCGGAGACGGATCGCCTAAAATTTTCCCGGACCATCAAATACTACCTAAGTAACCATAGTCACCGCCCCGCCATGAACGTTCCTAGTTGTTTGCGCTTTTCAGCAAAAAAACTAGAATTCCGCAGGATTCCTATATTTTCGTGTGCTATAGCCCACACCTTCCGAGTGTGACGGGCCCCTCGGACTCGGAACGTCTAAAATTTTTCCGGGCCATTAAATACGACCTAAGGAAACATAGTCACCGCCCCACCATAATCGTTCCTCACTTTTTGCGTTTTTCGGCCAAAAAATTAGAATTCCGCCCGTTTCCCATATTTTCGTGTGCTATAGCCCACGCCTTCAAAGTGGTCCCGGGACCCCCGGACCCCGATCGCCTAAACTTTTTCCAGGCCATCAAATATGACCTAAGAAACCATAGTCACCGCCCCGCCACGATCGTTCCTCATATTTTGCGATTGTCGGCCAAAAACTAGAATTCCGCCCGATTCCCATATTTTCGTGTGCTATACCCACGCCTTCCAAGTGGTCCCGGGAACCCCGGACCCCGATCGCCTAAAATTTTCCGGGCCATCAAATACGACCTAAGTAACCATAGTCACTGCCTCGCCATGATCGTTCCTCATGTTTTGTATTTTTCGGCCAAAAAATTAGAATTCCGCCCGATTCCCATATTTTTGTATGCTATAATAGCCCACGCCTTCCCAATGGGTAGGGGCCCTCGGAGCCGGATCGCCTAAAATTTTTCCAGGCCATCAAATACGACCTAAGGAACCATAGTCACCGCCCCGCCATGAACGTTCCTAGTTGTTTGCATTTTTTAGAGAAATAACTAGAATTCCGTCTGATTCCTATATTTTCGTGTGCTATAGCCCACACTTTCCGAGTGGGCCGGGCCCCCCGGACTCGGATCACCAAAATTTTTTTCAGGCCATCAAATAAGACCTAAGGAACCATAGTCACCTACCCGCCATGATCGTTCCTCACTTTTTCCATTTTTCATCCACAAAACTAGAATTCCGCCCGATTCCCATATTTTCGTGTGCTATAATAGCCCACGCCTTCCCAATGGGCAGGGCCCCCGGAGCCGGATCGCCTAAATATTTTGCGGGCCATCAAATACGGCCTAAGGAACTATAGTCACTACCCCGCCATGAACGTTCCTAGTTGTTTGCACTTTTCAGCAAAAAAACTAGAATTCCGCGTGATTCCCATATTTTCGTGTGCTATAGCCCACACCTTCCGAGTGTGCCGGGCCCCCTGGACTCGGAACGTCTAAAAATTTTCCGAGCCATTAAATACGACCTAAGGAAGCATAGTCACCGCCACGCCATGATTGTTCCTCACTTTTTGCGTTTTTCGGCCAAAAAATTAGAATTCCGCCCGATTCCCATATTTTCGTTTGCTATAGCCCACGCCTTCAAAGTGGTCCCGTGACCCCCTACCCCGATCGCCTAAAATTTTTCCCAGCCATCAAATATGACCTAAGAAACCATAGTCACCGCCCCTCCATGATCGTTCCTCATATTTTGCATTTTTCGGCCAAAAAATAAGAATTTCGCCTGAATCCCATATTTTCGTGTGGGCCCACGCCTTCCGAGTGGGCTGGGGCCCCCGGACTAGGATCACCTAAATTTTTTTTGGGCCATCAAATAAGACCTAAGTAACCATAGTCACCTCCCCGCCATGATCGTTCCTCAATTTTAGCATTTTTTGACCAAAAAACTGGAATTCCGCTCGATTCCCATATTTTCGTATGCTATAATAGCCCATGCCTTCCCAATGGGTAGGGCCCCCCGGAGCCGGATCGCCTAAAATTTTTTCGGGCCATCAAATACGACCTAAGGAACTATAGTCACCGCCCCTCCATGAACGTTCCTAGTTGTTTGCACTTTTCAGCGAAAAAACTAGAATTCTGCCCGATTCCCATATTTTCGTGTGCTATAGCCCACACCTTCGGAGTGTGCCGGGCCCCTCGGACTCGGAATGTCTAAAATTTTTCCGGGTGATCAAATATGACCTAAGAAACCATAGTCACCGCCCCGCCATGATCGTTCCTCATATTTTACGTTTTTCGGCCAAAAACATAGTATTCCGTCCAATTCCCATATTTTCGTGTGCTATAGCCCACGCCTTCCAGATGGGCTGGGCCCCCAAACTCAGATCACCTAAAAAAATTTTGGGCCATCAAATAAGACCTAAGGAACCATAGTCAACTCCACTCCATGATCGTTCCTCATTTTTTGCATTTTCCGGCCAAAAACCTAGAATTTCACCCGATTCCCATATTTTCGTATGCTATAATAGCCCATGTCTTCCCAATGGGTAGGGGCCCCCGGAGCCGGATCGCCTAAAATTTTTCCGGGCCATCAAATACGACCTAAGGAACCATAGTCACCGCCCCGCCATGAACGTTCCTAGTTGTTTGTGCTTTTCAGCGAAAAAACTATAATTTCGCCTAATTCCCATATTTTCGTGTGCTATAGCCTCCACCTTCCTAGTGTGCCGGGCCCCCCGGACTCGGAACGACGAAAATTTTTCCGGGCCATTAAATACGACCTAAGGAAGCATAGTTACCGCCCCGCCATGATTGTTCCTCACTTTTTGCATTTTTCGGCAAAAAAATTAGAATTCTGCCTGATTCCCATATTTTCGTTTGCTAAAGCCCACGCCTTCAAAGTGGTCCCGGGACCCCCTGCCCCGATCGCCTAAAATTTTTCCGAGCCATCAAATATGACCTAAGAAACCATAGTCACCGCCCCGCCATGATCGTTCCTCATATTTTACGTTTTTCGGCCAAATAACTAGAATTCCGCCCGGTTCCCATATTTTCGTGTGCTATAGCCAACGCCTTCCGAGTGGGCTGAGCCCCCAAACTCGGATCACCTAAATTTTTTTTGGGCAATCAAATAAGACCTAAGGAACCATAGTCAACTCCCCGCCATGATCGTTCCTCATTGTTTGCATTTTTCGGCCAAAAAACTAGAATTTCGCCCGATTCCCATATTTTCGTATGCTATAATAGCCCATGCCTTCCCAATGGGTAGGGCCCCCCGGAGCCGGATCGCCTAAAATTTTTTCGGACCATCAAATAAGACCTATGGAACCATAGTCACCGCCCCGCCATGAACGTTCCTAGTTGTTTGTGCTTTTCAGCGAAAAAACTATAATTCCGCCCGATTCCCATATTTTCGTGTGCTATAGCCCCTACCTTCCGAGTGTGCCGGGCCCCCCGGACTCGGAACGTCAAAAATTTTTCCGGGCCATTAAATACGACCTAAGGAAGCATAGTCACCGCCACGCCATGATTGTTCCTCACTTTTTACATTTTTCGGCCAAAAAATTAGAATTCCGCCCGATTCCCATATTTTTGTTTGCTATAACCCACGCCTTTAAAGTGGTCCCGGGACCCCCTACCCCGATCGCCTAAAATTTTTCCGAGCCATCAAATATGACCTAAGAAACCATAGTCACCGCCCCGCCATGATCGTTCCTCATATTTTGCGTTTTTCGGCCAAAAAACTAGAATTCTGCCCGATTCCCATATTTTCGTGTGCTAGCCCACGCCTTCCGAGTGGGCTGGGCTCCCCGGACTCGGATCACCTAAATTTTTTTCGGGCCATCAAATAAGACCTAGGGAACCATAGTCAAATCCCCTCCATGATCGTTCCTCATTTTTTGTATTTTTCGGCCAAAAAACTAGAATTTCGCCTGATTCCCATATTTTCGTATGATATAATAGCCCGTGCCTTCCCAATGGGTAGGGCCACCCGGATCCGGATCGCCTAAAATTTTTCCGGGCCATAAAATACGACCTAAGGAACTATAGTCACCGCCCCGCCATCAACGTTCCTAGTTGTTTGCACTTTTCAGTGAAAAAACTATAATTCCGCCCGATTCCCATATTTTCGTGTGCTATAGCCCCTACCTTCCGAGTGTGCCGGGCCCCCAGGACTCGGAACGTCTAAAATTTTTCCGGGCCATTAAATACGACCTAAGAAAGCATAGTCACTGCCCCGCCATGATCGTTCATCACTTTATGCATATTTCGGCCAAAAAATTAGAATTTCGCCTGATTCCCATATTTTCGTATGCTATAATAGCCCACGCCTTCCCAATGGGTAGGGCACCCCGGAGACGGATAACCTAAAATTTTCCCGGACCTTCAAATACTACCTAAGTAACCATAGTCACCGCCCTGCCATGAACGTTCCTAGTTGTTTGCGCTTTTCAGCGAAAAAACTAGAATTCCGCAGGATTCCCATATTTTCGTGTGCTATAGCCCCACCATGATCGTTCCTCACTTTTTGCGTTTTTCGGCCAAAAAATTAGAATTCCGCCCGCTTCCCATATTTTCGTGTGCTATAGCCCACGCCTTCAAAGTGGTCCCGGGACCCCCGGACCCCGATCGCCTAAACTTTTTCCAGGCCATCAAATATGACCTAAGAAACCATAGTCACCGCTCCGCCATGATCGTTCCTCATATTTTGCGTTTGTCGGCCAAAAACTAGAATTCCGCCCGATTCCCATATTTTCGTGTGCTATACCCACGCCTTCCAAGTGCTCCCGGGAACCCCGGACCCCGATCGCCTAAAATTTTCCGGGCCATCAAATACGACCTAAGGAACCATAGTCACTGCCCCACCATGATCGTTCCTCATATTTTACGTTTTTCGGCCAAATAACTAGAATTCCGCCGGTTCCCATATTTTCGTGTGCTATAGCCCACGCCTTCCGAGTGGGCTGAGCCCCCAAACTCGGATCACCTAAATTTTTTTTGGGCAATCAAATAAGACCTAAGGAACCATAGTCAACCCCCCGCCATGATCGTTCCTCATTGTTTGCATTTTTCGGCCAAAAAACTAGAATTCCGCCCGATTCCCATATTTTCGTATGCTATAATAGCCCATGACTTCCCAATGGGTAGGGCCCCCCGGAGCCGGATCACCTAAAATTTTTTCGGACCATCAAATAAGACCTATGGAACCATAGTCACTGCCCCGCCATGAACGTTCCTAGTTGTTTGCGCTTTTCAGCGAAAAAACTAGAATTCCACCTGATAACCATATTTTCGTGTGCTATAGCCCACACCTTCCGAGTGTGCCGGGCCCCCCGGACTCGGAACGTCTAAAATTTTTCCGGGCCATTAAATACCACCTAAGGAAGCATAGTCACCGCCACGCCATGATTGTTCCTCACTTTTTACATTTTTCGGCCAAAAAATTAGAATTCCGCCCGATTCCCATATTTTCGTTTGCTATAACCCACGCCTTTAAAGTGGTCCCGGGACCCCCTACCACGATCGCCAAAAATTTTTCCGAGCCATCAAATATGACCTAAGAAACCATAGTCACCGCCCCGCCATGATCGTTCCTCATATTTTGCGTTTTTCGACCAAAAAACTAGAATTCCGCCCGATTTCCATATTTTCGTGTGCTAGCCCACGCCTTCCGAGTGGGCTGGGCTCCCCGGACTCGGATCACCTAAATTTTTTTCGGGCCATCAAATAAGACCTAGGGAACCATAGTCAACTCCCCTCCATGATCGTTCCTCATTTTTTGCATTTTTCGGCCAAAAAACTAGAATTTCGCTCGATTCCCATATTTTCGTATGCTATAATAGCCCATGCCTTCCCAATGGGTAGGGCCACCCGGATCCGGATCGCCTAAAATTTTTCCGGGCCATCAAATACAACCTAAGGAACTATAGTCACCGCCCCGCCATGAACGTTCCTAGTTGTTTGCACTTTTCAGCGAAAAAACTATAATTCCGCCCGATTCTCATATTTTCGTGTGCTATAGCCCCTACCTTCCGAGTGTGCCGGGCCCCCCGGACTCGGAACGTCTAAAATTTTTCCGGGCCATTAAATACGACCTAAGGAAGCATAGTCACTGCCCCGCCATAATCGTTCATCACTTTATGAATTTTTCGGCCAAAAAATTAGAATTTCGCCTGATTCCTATATTTTCGTATGCTATAATAGCCCACGCCTTCCCAATGGGTAGGGCACCCCGGACTCGGAACGTCTAAAATTTTTCCGGACCATTAAATACGACCTAAGGAAACATAGTCACCGCCCCACCATGATCGTTCCTCACTTTTTGCGTTTTTCGGCCAAAAAATTAGAATTCCGCCCACTTCCCATATTTTCGTGTGCTATAGCCCACGCCTTCAAAGTGGTCCCGGGACCCCCGGACCCCGATCGCCTAAACATTTTCCAGGCCATCAAATATGACCTAAGAAACCATAGTCACCGCTCCGCCATGATCGTTCCTCATATATTGCGTTTGTCGGCCAAAATCTAGAATTCCGCCTGATTCCCATATTTTCGTGTGCTATACCCACGACTTCCAAGTGCTCCCGGGAACCCCGGACCACGATCGCCTAAAATTTTTCGGGCCATCAAATACGACCTAAGGAACCATAGTCACTGCCCCGCCATGATCGTTCCTCATGTTTTGTATTTTTCGGCCAAAAAATTAGAATTCCGCCCGATTCCCATATTTTTGTATGCTATAATAGCCCACGCCTTCCCAATAGGTAGGGGCCCCGGGAGCCGGATCGCCTAAAATTTTTCCAGGCCATCAAATATGACCTAAGGAACCATAGTCACCGCCCCGCCATGAACGTTCCTAGTTGTTTGCGTTTTTTAGAGAAATAACTAGAATTCCGTCTGATTCCTATATTTTCGTGTGCTATAGCCCACACCTTCCGAGTGGGCCGGGCCCCCCGGACTCGGATCACCTAAATTTTTTTCAGGCCATCAAATAAGACCTAAGGAATCATAGTCACCTGCCCACCATGATCGTTCCTCACTTTTTAAATTTTTCGTCCACAAAACTAGAATTCCGCCCGATTCCCATATTTTCATGTGCTATAATAGCCCATGCCTTCCCAATGGGTAGGGCCCCCCGGAGCCGGATTGCATAAAATTTTTTCGGGCCATCAAATATGACCTAAGGAACTATAGTCACCACCCCGCCATGAACGTTCCTAGTTGTTTGCACTTTTCAGCGAAAAAACTAGAATTCTGCCCGATTCCCATATTTTCGTGTGCTATAGCCCACACCTTCGGAGTGTGCCGGGCCACTCGGACTCGGAACGTCTAAAATTTTTCTGGGCTAAATATGACCTAAGGAAGCATAGTCACCACCCCGCCATGATCATTCCTCACTTTTTGTGTTTTTCGGCAAAAAAATTAGAATTCTGCTCGATTCCCATATTTTCGTATGCTATAATAGCCCACGCCTTCCCAATGGGTAGGGGCCCCCGGAGATGGATCGCCTAAAATTTTTCCGGCCCATCAAATACGACCTAAGGAACCATAGTCGCCGCCCCGCCATGAATGTTCCTAGTTGTTTACGCTTTTCAGCGAAAATACTAGAATTCCGTCCGATTCCCATATTTTCGTATGCTATAATAGCCCACTCCTTCCCAATGGGTAGGGCCCCCCGGAGCCGGATTGCCTAAAATTTTTTCGGCCCATCAAATACGACCTAAGGATCCATAGTCACCTCCCCGCCATGAACGTTCCTAGTTGTTTTCATTTTTTAGCGAAAAAAATAGAATTCCATCTGATTTCCATATTTTCGTGTGCTATAGCCCACACCTTCCGAGTGGGCCGGGCCCCCCGGACTCGGATCACCTAAATTTTTTTCGGGCCATCAAATAAGACCTATGGAACCTTAGTCACCTGCCTGCCATGATCGTTCCTCACTTTTTGCATTTTCGTCCACAAAACTAGAATTCCGCCCAATTCCCATATTTTCGTGTGCTATAATAGCCCACGCCTTCCCAATGGGTAGGGCCCCCAGAGACGGATTTTCGTGAGGCCTGATTCCTATATTTTCGTGTGCGATAGCCCACGCCTTCCAAGTGGGCCGGGGCCCCCGGACTCGGATCGCCTAAAATTTTTCCGTGCCATCAAATATGACCTAAAGAACCATAGTCACCACCTCGCCATGAGCATTTCTTATTTTTTGCTTTTTTCGGCCAAAAACCTAGAATTCCGCCCGATTCCCATATTTTCGTGTGCTATAGCCCACGCCTTCCGAGTGGGCCGGGCCCCCGGACTCGGATCACCTAAAAATATTTCGGGCCATCAAATACGACCTAAGGAACCTTAGTCACCTTCCTGCCATGATCGTTCCTCATTTTTTGCAGTCTTCGGCCAAAAAACTTGAATTCCGCCCGATTCCCAGATTTTGGTGTGCTATACCTATGCCTTCCAAGTGGTCCCGGGAACCCCGGACCTCGATCGCCTAAAAGTTTTTTGGGCCATCAAATACGACCTAAGGAAGCATAGTCACTGCCCCGCCATGATTTGTCCTCATTTTTTGCATTTTTTGGCCAAAAAACTAGAATTCCGCGATTACCATATTTTTGTATGCTATTGTCCACGCCTTCCGAGTGGGCCGGGACCCCCGGACTCGGATCGTCTAAAAACTTTTCGGGCCATCAAATAGGATCTAAGGAACCGTAGTCACTTCCTCGCCATGATCGTTCCTCATTTATTGCAATTTTCGGCCAAAAATCTAGAATTCCGCCCGATTACCATATATTTGGGTGCTATTGCCCACGCCTTCCGAATGGGCCAGGCACCCCGGACTCGGATAGCCTAAAAATTTTTCGGGCTATCAAATAGGACCTAAGGAAACATAGTCACTGCCTCGCCATGATCGTTCTTCATTTTTTGCATTTTTCGGCCAAAAAACAAGAATTCCGTCCGATTCCCATATTTTTGTGTGCTATAGTCCACACCTTCCAAGTGGTCCCGGGACCCCCGGACCCCGATCGCCTAAAATTTTTCCGGGCCATCAAACACGACGTAAGGAACCATAGTAACCGCCCCGCCATGATCATTCCTAATTTTTTGCATTTTTCGGACAAACAACTAGAATTCCGCGTGATTCCCATATTTTCGTGTGCTATAGCCCATGCCTTCCGAGTGGTCCCGAGACCCCTGGACCCCGATCGCCTAAAAGTTTTCTGGACCATCAAATACGACCTAAGGAACCATAGTCACCGCCCCTCTATGAAAGTTCCTAGTTTTTTGCATTTTTCGGCCAAAAACACTAGAATTCCGAGCGATTCCCATATTTTCGTGTGCCATAGCCCACGCCTTCCGAGTGGTCCCGGGACCCCCGGACCCCGATCGCCTAAAATTTTCCCGGACCATCAAATATGACCTGAGGAACCATACTCACCGCCCCGCCATGAACGTTCCTAGTTGTTTGCGTTTTCAGCGAAAAAACTAGAATTCTGCCTGATTCCCATATTTTCGTGTGCCATAGCCCACACCTTCCAAGTGGGCCGGGCCCCCCGGACTCGAAACGTCTAAAATTTATCTGGGCCATTAAATACGACCTAAGGAACCATAGTCACTTCCCCGCCATGATCGTTCCTCATATTTTGCGTTTTTCGGCCAAAAATCTAGAATTCCGCCCGATTACCATATTTGTTTGTGCTATTGCCCACGCCTTCCGAATGGGCCAGGCCCCCCGGACTCGGATCGCCTAAAAAATTTTCGGGCCATCAAATAGGACCTAAGGAACCGTAGTCACTGCCTCGCCATGATCGTTCCTCATTTATTGCATTTTTTTGGCAGAAAATCTAGAATTCTGCCCGATTACCATATTTTTGTGTGCTATTGCCCACGCCTTCCGAGTGGGTCGGGGCCCCCGGACTCGGATCGCCTAAAAACTTTTCAAGCCATCAAATAGGACCTAAGGAACCGTAGTCACTGCCTCGCCATGATCGTTCCTCATATTTTGCATTTTTCGGTGAAAAAAGTAGAATTCCGTCCGATTCCCATATTTTTGTGTGCTATAGCCCATGCCTTCCAAGTGGTCCCAGGACCCCCGGACCCTGATTGCCTAAAATATTTCCGGGCCATCAAACACGACCTAAGGAACCATAGTAACCGCCCCGCCATGATCGTTCCTCATTTATTGCATTTTTCGGACAAACAACTAGAATTCCGCACGATTCCCATATTTTCGTGTGCTATAGCCCATGCCTTCCGAGTGGTCCCGGGACCCCTGGACCCCGATCGCCTAAAATTTTTCCGGACCATCAAATACGACCTAAGGAACCATAGTCACCGCCCCTCCATGAAAGTTCCTAGTTTTTTGCATTTTTCGGCCAAAACACTAGAATTCCGCGCGATTCCCATATTTTCGTGTGCCATAGCCCACGCCTTCCGAGTGGTCCCGGGATCCCCGGACCCCGATCGCCTAAAATTTTCCTGGACCATCAAATATGACCTGAGGAACCATAGTCACCGCCCCGCCATGAACGTTCCTAGTTGTTTGCGTTTTCAGCGAAAAAACTAGAATTCCGCCTGATTCACATATTTTCGTGTGCTATAGCCCACACCTTCCGAGTGGGACGGGCCCCCCGGGCTTGAAACGTCTAAAATTTATCCGGTCCATTAAATACGACCTAAGGAACCATAGTCACTGCCCCGCCATGATCGTTCCTCATATTTTGCGTTTTTCGGCCAAAAATCTAGAATTCCGCCCGATTACCATATTTTTGTGTGCTATTGCCCATGCCTTCCGAATGGGCCAGGCCCCCCGGACTCGGATCGCCTAAAATTTTTTCGGGCTATCAAATAGACCCTAAGGAACCGTAGTCACTGCCTCGCCATGATCATTCCTCATTTTTTGCATTTTTCGGGCAAAAAACTAGAATTTCGTCCGATTCCCATATTTTTGTGTGCTATAGCCCACGCCTTCCAAGTGGTCCCGGCACCCCCGGACCCTGATCGCGTAAAAATTTTTCGGGCCATCAAATCAGACCTAAGGAACCGTAGTAACCGCCCTGCCATGATCGTTCCTCATTTTTTGCATTTTTCGGCCAAACAACTAGAATTCCGCGCGATTTTCATATTTTCGTGTGCTATAGCCCACGCCTTCCGAGTGGTCCCGGGACCCAAGGACCCCGATCGCCTAAAATTTTGCCGTAACATCAAATACGACCTAAGGAACTATAGTCACCGCCCCGCCATGAATGTTCCTAGTTTTTTGCGTTTTTCGGCCGAAAAACTAGAATTCCGCACGATTTCCATATTTTCATGTGCTATAGCCCACGCATTCCGAGTGGTCCCGGGACCCCAAGACCCCGATCGCCTAAATTTTTTTCCGGACCATCAAATACGACCTAAGGAAGCATAGTCACCACCCCGCCATGATCATTCCTCACTTTTTATGTTTTTCGGCCAAAAAATTAGAATTCTGCCCGATTCCCATATTTTCGTGTGCTATAGCCCACGCCTTCAAAGTGGTCCTGGGATCCCCGGACCCTGATCGCCTAAAAATTTTTCGGGTTATCAAATATGACCTAAGAAACCATAGTCACCGCCCCGCTATGATCGTTCCTCATATTTTGCATTTTTTGGCCAAAAAATTAGAATTCTGCCCGATTCCCATATTTTCGTGTGCTATAGCCCACGCATTTCGAGTGGGCTGGGCCCCCGGACTCGGATCACCTAAATTTTTTTCGGGCCATCAAATAAGACCTAAGGAACCATAGTCACCTCCCCGCCATGAATGTTCCTAGTTGTTTGCGTGTTTCAGCGAAAAACTAGAATTCCGCCCAATTCCCATATTTTCGTGTGCTATGGCCCACGCCTTCCGAGTGGGCCGGCCCCCCCGAACTCGGATCACCTAATTTTTATTCGGGCCATCAAATAAGTCCTAAGGAACCAGATTCACCGCCCCGCCATGATTGTTCCTCATTTTTTCCATATTACTACAAAAAAAACAAGAATTCCGCTTGATTCCCATATTTTCGTGTGCTATAGCCCACGCCTTCCAAATGGGCCGAGCCCCCGGACTCGGATCGCCTAAAATTTATTCGGGCCATCAAATATGACCTAAAGTACCATAGTCACCGCCCTGACATGACCGTTCCTTGGCTTTTTGGATTTTACGGCAAAAAACCTAGAATTCCGCTCGATTCCCATGTTTTTGTGTGCTATAGCCCACGCCTTCCAAGTGGTCCCGGGACCCCAAGACCCCGATCGCTTAAAAAATTTTCGGGCCATCATATACGACCTAAGGAACAATAGTCACCGCCCCGCCATGATCGGTCCTCATTTTTTGCATTTTACTGCCAAAAAACTAGAATTCCGCCCGATTCCCATATTTTCGGGTGTTATTGCCCACGCCTTCCGAGTGGGCCAGGTCTCCCGGTCTCGGATCGCCTAAAATTTTCCCGGGCCATCAAATACGACCTAAGGAACTACAGTCACCACCCCGCCATGATCGGTCCTCATTTTTTTGTATTTTACGGCCAAAAAACTAGAATTCCGCCCGATTCCCATATTTTCGTGTGTTATTGCCCACGCCTTCTGAGTGGGCCGGGCCTCCCGGATTCGGATCGCCAAAATTTTTTTCCGGGCCATCAAATATGACCTAAGGAACCATAGTCACCGCCCCGCCATGATCGTTCCTTTTTTTTGCATTTTTCGGCCAAAAAACTAGAATTCCGCCCGATTCCCATATTTTTGTGTGTTATAGCCCACGCATTCTAAGTGGTCCCGGGACTCCCAGACCCCGATCGCCTAAAAATTTTCCGGGCCATCAAATACGACCCAAGGAACCATAGTAACCCCCCCTCCATGATCGTTCCTCATTTTTTGCGTTTTTCGGCCAAACAACTAGAATTCCGCGTGATTCCCATATTTTCGTGTGCTATTGCTCACGCCTTCCGAGTGGGTCGGGCCTCCAGGACTCGGATCGCCTAAAATTTTTCCGGGCCATCAAATACGATCTTAGGAACCATAGTCACCGCCACACCATGATCGTTCCTCAGTTTTTGCATTTTTCGGCTAAAAAACTAGAATTCTGCGCGATTCCCATATTTTCGTGTGCTATATATAGCCCACGCCTTCCAGTGGTCCCAGACCCCCGGACCCCGATAGCTGACCTAAGGAACCATAGTCACTGCCCGCCATGATCATTCCTCATTTTTTGCATTTTTCGGCAAAAAACCTAGAATTCTGCCCGATTCCCATATTTTCGTGTGTTATAGCCCACGCCTTCCGAGTGGGCCGCCCCCCCGGACTAGGATCACCTAAAAAAATTTCGGGCCATCAAATAATACCTAAGGAACCATAGTAACCTTCCTGCCATGATCGTTTCTCATGTTTTGCATTTTTTGGCAAAAAAACTAGAATACCGCCCGATCCTCATATTTTCGTGTGCTATACCCACGCCTTCCAAGTGGTCCCAGGAACCCCGGACCCCGATCTCCTAAAATTTTTCAGGCCATCAAATACGACCTAAGGAACCATAGTCACTGCCCCGCCATGATCGTTCCACATTTTTTTGCGTTTTTTGGCCAAAAAACTAGAATTTCGCCCGATTACCATATTTTTGTGTGCTATTGCCCACGCCTTCCGAGTGGGTCGGGCCCCCCGGACCCGGATCGCCTAAAAACATTTCTGGCCATCAAATAGGACCTAAGGAACCATAGTCACCGCCTCGCCATGATTGTTCCACATTTTTTGCATTTTTCGGCAAAAAAAAAACTAGAATTCCGCCTGATTCCCATATTTTTGTGTGCTATATCCCACGCCTTCCAAGTGATCCCGGGCCACCCGGACTCGGATCGCCTAAAAAATTTTCTTGCCATCAAATAGGACCTAAGGAACCATAGTTACCGCCTCACCATGAATGTTCCTCATTTTTTGCATTTTTCGGCCAAAAAACTAGAATTCCGCCTGATTCCCATATTTTTGTGTGCTATAGTACATGCCTTCCAAGTGGTCCCGAGACCCCCGGACCCCGATCGCCTAAAAATTTTTCTGGGCCATAAAATATGACCTAAGGAACCATAGTAACCGCCCCTCCATGATCGTTCCTCATTTTTTGCATTTTTTGGCCAAACAACTAGAATTCCGTATGATTCCCATATTTTCGTGTGCTATAGGCCACGCCTTCCGAGTGGTCCCGGGACCCCCGGACCCCTATAGACTAAAATTTTTCCGGACCATCAAATACGACCTAAGGAACCATAGTAACAGCCCCGCCATGATCATTCCTAGTTTTTTGCATTTTTCGGCCAAAAAACTAGAATTCCGCGCGATTCCCATATTTTCATGTGCTATAGCCCACGCCTTCCGAGTGGTCCCGGGAACCCCGGACCCCGATCGCCTAAAATTTTTTCGGGCCATGAAATACGACCTAAGGAACCATAGTCACCGCCCAGCCATGATTGATCCTCATTTTTTGCGTTTTTCCGCAAAAAAACTAGAATTCCGCCCGATTACCATATTTTTGTGTACTATTGCCCACGCCTTCCGAGTGGGCCGAGCCCCCAGACTCGGATCGCCTAAAAAATTTTCGGGCCATCAAATAGGACCGAAGAAACCATAGTCACTGCCTCGCCATGATCCTTCCTCATTTTTTGCATTTTTCGGCAAAAAACTAGAATTCCGCCCGATTCCCATATTTTTGTGTGCTGTAGCCCACGCCTTCCAAGTGGTCCCGGGACCCCCGGACCCCGATCGCCTAAAACTTTTTCGGGCCATCAAATACGACCTAAGGAACCATAGTAACCGCCCCGCCATGATCGTTCCTCACTTATTGCGATTTCCGGCCAAAAAACTAGAATTCCACCCGATTCCCATATTTTCATGTGCTATAGCCCACGCATTCCGAGTAGACCGGGCCCCCTGGACTCGGATCACCTAAATTTTGTTCGGGCCATCAAAATAAGACCTAAGGAACCATAGTCACCTTCCCGCCATGATCGTTCCTCATTTTTTGCATTTTTCGGCCAAAAAACTAGAATTCCGCCAGATTCCCATATTTTCGTGTGCTATAATTGCCCACGCCTTCCCAATGGGTAGGAACCCCCGGACCCCGATCGCCTAAAAAATTTTCGGACCATCAAATATGACCTAAGGAACCATAGTCACCGCCCCGCTATGAACGTTCCTAGTTGTTTGCATTTTCTAGCGAAAAAATTAGAATTCCGCCCGATTCCCATATTTTCGTGGGATATAGCCCACACCTTTTGAGTGGACCGGGGCCCCTGACTCGGAACGTCTAAAATTTTTTCTGGCCATTAAATACGACCTAAGGAACCATAGTCACCGCCCCGCCATGATCGTTCCTCACCTTTTGCATTTTTCGGCCAAAAAATTAGAATTCTACCTGATTCCTATATTTTCATGTGCTATAGCCCACGCCTTCAAAGTGGTCCCAGGACCCCAGGACCCCGATCGCCTAAAATTTTTCAAGGCCATCAAATATGACCTAAGAAACTATAGTCACCACTCTGCCCTGATCGTTCCTCATATTTTGCATTTTTCGGACAAAAACTAGAATTCCGCCCGATTCCCATATTTTCGTGTGCTATAGTCCACGCCTTCCGAGTGGGCCGGGCCCCCCGGACTCGGATCACCTAAATATTTTTTGGGCCATTAAATAAGACCTAAGGAACCATAGTCACTTCCCCGCCATGATCGTTCCTCATTTATTTCATTTTTCGGCCAAAAAACTAGAATTCCGCATGATTCCCATATTTTCATGTGCTATAATAGCCCAAGCCTTCCCAATGGGTAGGGACCCCCGGAGCCGGATCGCCTAAAAATTTTTCGGGCCTTCAAATATGACCTAAGGAACCATAATCACCGCCCCACCATGACCTTTCCTCATTTGTTGCATTTTACGGCAAAAAAACTAGAACTCCGCTCGATTCCCATATTTTCGTGTGTTATAGCCCACGACTTCCAAGTGGACCCGGAATCCCGGACCCCGATCGCCTAAAATTTTTCCGGCCCATCAAATATGACCTAAGGAACCATAGTCACCGCCCATCATGATCGTTCCTCATTTTTTGAATTTTACTACAAAAAAACTAGAATTCCCCCTGATTCCCAATATTTTCGTGTGCTATAGCCCGCGCCTTCCGAGTGGTCCCGGGAACCCTGGATCCCGATCGCCTAAAAACTTTTCGGGCCATCAAATACGAGCTAAGGAACCATAGTCACCGCCCCGCCATGACCGTTCCTCATATTTTGCGTTTTTCGGCCAAAAAACTAGAATTCCGCGCGATTCCCATATTTTCGTGTGCTATAGCCCACGCCTTCCGAGTGGTCCCGGGAACCCCGGACCCCGATCGCCTAAAATTTTTTCGGGCCATGAAATACGACCTAAGGAACCATAGTCACCGCCCTGCCATGATTGTTCCTCATTTTTTGCGTTTTTCGCCAAAAAAACTAGAATTCCGCCCGATTACCATATTTTTGTGTACTATTGCCCACGCCTTCCGAGTGGGCCGAGCCCCCGGACTCGGATCGCCTAAAAGTTTTTCGGGCCATCAAATAGGACCGAAGGAACCATAGTCACCGCCTCGCCATGATCGTTCCTCATATTTTGCATTTTTCGACAAAAAACTAGAATTCCGCCCGATTCCCATATTTTTGTGTGCTATAGCCCACGCCTTCCAAGTGGTCCCGGGACCCCCGGACCCCTATCGCCTAAAACTTTTCCGGGCCATCAAATACGACCTAAGGAACCATAGTAACCGCCCCGCCATGATCGTTCCTCACTTATTGCGATTTCCGGCCAAAAAACTAGAATTCCGCCCGATTCCCATATTTTCATGTGCTATAGCCCACGCCTTCCGAGTGGGCCGGGCCCCGCGGACTCGGATCACCTAAATTTTGTTCGGGCCATCAAATAAGACCTAAGGAACCATAGTCACCTCCCCGCCATGATCGTTCCTCTTTTTTTGCATTTTTCGGCCAAAAAACTAGAATTCCGCCAGATTCCCATATTTTCGTGTGCTATAATTGCCCACGCCTTCCCAATGGGTAGGAACCCCCGGACCCCGATCACCTAAAAAATTTTCGGACCATCAAATAAGACCTAAGGAACCATAGTCACCGCCCCGCCATGAACGTTCCTAGTTGTTTGCGTTTTCTAGCGAAAAAACTAGAATTCCGCCCGATTCCCATATTTTCGTGGGATATAGCCCACACCTTTTGAGTGGGCCGGGGCCCCTGACTCGGAACATCTAAAAATTTTTCGGGCCATTAAATACGACCTAAGGAACCATAGTCACCGCCCCGCCATGATCGTTCCTCACTTTTTGCATTTTTCGGCCAAAAAATTAGAATTCTTCCTGATTCCCATATTTTCGTGTGCTATAGCCCACACCTTCAAAGTGGTCCCAGGACCCCAGGACCCCGATCGCCTAAATTTTTCAAGGCAATCAAATATGACCTAAGAAACCATAGTCACCACCCCGCCCTGATCGTTCCTCATATTTTGCGTTTTTCGGCCAAAAAACTAGAATTCCGCCTGATTCCCATATTTTCGGGTGCTATAGTCCACGCTTTCCGAGTGGGCCGGGACCCCCGGACTCGGATCACCTAAGGAACCATAGTCACCTCCCTGCCATGATCGTTCTTCATTTATTTTATTTTTCGGCCAAAAAATTAGAATTCCGCACGATTCCCATATTTTCATGTGCTATAATAGCCCACGCCTTACCAATGGGTAGGGCCCCCCGGAGCCGGATCGCCTAAAAATTTTCCGGGCCTTCAAATACGACCTAATGAACCATAGTCACCGCCCCACCATGACCTTTCCTCATTTGTTGCATTTTACGGCAAAAAAACTATAACTCTGCCCGATTCCCATATTTTCGTGTGTTATAGCCCACGACTTCCAAGTGGACCCGGGACTACCGGACCCCGATTGCCTAAAATATTTCCGGCCCATCAAATATGATCTAAGTAACCATAGCCACCACCCCTCCATGATCACTCCTCATTTTTTGAATTTTACTACAAAAAAACTAGAATTCCGCCTAATTCCCAATATGTTCGTGTGCTATAGCCCGCGCCTTCCGAGTGGTCCCGGGAACCTCGGATCCCGATCGCCTAAAAACTTTTCGGGCCATCAAATACGACCTAAGGAACCATAGTCACCGCCCCGCCATGACCGTTCCTCATATTTTGCGTTTTTCGGCCGAAAAACTAGAATTCCGCCCGATTACCATATTTTAATGTGCTATTGCCCACGCCTTCTGAGTGTGCCTAGCCCCCCGGACTCGGATCGCCTAAAATCTTTCCAGGCCATCAAATAGGACCTAAGGAACCATAGTCACCTCCTCGCTGTGATCGTTAATCATTTTTTGCATTTTTCGGCCAAAAAACAAGAATTCCGCCCGATTCCCATATTTTTGTGTGGTATAGCCCACGCCTTCCAAGTGGTCCCGGGACCTCCGGACCTCGATCGCCTAAAATTTTTCCGGGCCATCAAATATGACCTAAGGAACCATAATAACCTCCCCTCCATGATCGTTCCTCACTTATTGCAAATTTTGGCCAAAAAATGCCTTCCGAGTGGGCTGGGCCCCCCGGACTCGGATCACCTAAATTTCTTTCGGGCCATCAAATAAGACCTAAGGAACCATAGTCACCTCCTCGCATTATCATTCCTCATTTTTTGAATTTTTCGGCCAAAAAACTAGAATTCCACCCGATTCCCATATTTTCGTGTGCTATAATTGCCAATGCCTTCCCAATGGGTAGGGACCCCCGGACCCCGATCGCCTAAAACTTTTCCGGACCATCAAATACGACCTAAGGAACCATAGTCACTGCCCAGCCATGAACGTTCCTAGTTGTTTGCATTTTCTAGCGAAAAAACTAGAATTCTGCCCGATTCCCATATTTTCGAGTGATATAGCCCACACCTTCCGAGTGGGTCGGGGCCCCCTGACTCGGAACGTCTAAAATTTTTCTGGGCCATCAAATAAGACCAAAGAAACCATAGTCACCTCCCCGCCATGATCGTTCCTCATTTGTTTCATTTTTCGGCCAAAAAACTAGAATTCCGCACGATTCCCATATTTTCGTGTGTTATAGCCCACGACTTCCAAGTGGACCCGGAATCCCGGACCCCGATCGCCTAAAATTTTTCCGGCCCATCAAATATGACCTAAGGAACCATAGTCACCGCCCATCATGATCGTTCCTCATTTTTTGAATTTTACTACAAAAAAACTAGAATTCCCCCTGATTCCCAATATTTTCGTGTGCTATAGCCCGCGCCTTTCGAGTGGTCCCGGGAACCCTAGATCCCGATCGCCTAAAAACTTTTCGGGCCATCAAATACGAGCTAAGGAACCATAGTCACCGCCCCGCCATGACCGTTCCTCATATTTTGCGTTTTTCGGCCAAAAAACTAGAATTCCGCGCGATTCCCATATTTTCGTGTGCTATAGCCCACGCCTTCCGAGTGGTCCCGGGAACCCCGGACCCCGATCGCCTAAAATTTTTCCGGGCCATGAAATACGACCTAAGGAACCATAGTCACCGCCCTGCCATGATTGTTCCTCATTTTTTGCGTTTTTCGGCAAAAAAACTAGAATTCCGCCCGATTACCATATTTTTGTGTACTATTGCCCATGCCTTCCGAGTGGGCCGAGCCCCCGGACTCGGATCGCCTAAAAGTTTTTCGGGCCATCAAATAGGACCGAAGGAACCATAGTCACCGCCTCGCCATGATCGTTCCTCATCTTTTGCATTTTTCGACAAAAAACTAGAATTCCGCCCGATTCCCATATTTTTGTGTGCTATAGCCCACGCCTTCCAAGTGGTCCCGGGACCCACGGACCCCGATCGCCTAAAACTTTTTCGGGCCATCAAATACGACCTAAGGAACCATAGTAACGCCCCGCCATGATCGTTCCTCACTTATTGCGATTTCCGGCCAAAAAACTAGAATTCCGCCCGATTCCCATATTTTCATGTGCTATAGCCCACGCCTTTCGAGTGGGCCGGGCCCCGCGGACTCGGATCACCTAAATTTTGTTCGGGCCATCAAATAAGACCTAAGGAACCATAGTCACCTCCCCGCCATGATCGTTCCTCTTTTTTTGCATTTTTCGGCCAAAAAACTAGAATTCTGCCAGATTCCCATATTTTCGTGTGCTATAATTGCCCACGCCTTCCCAATGGGTAGGAACCCCCGGACCCCGATCGCCTAAAAAATTTTCGGACCATCAAATAAGACCTAAGGAACCATAGTCACCGCCCCGCCATGAACGTTCCTAGTTGTTTGTGTTTTCTAGCGAAAAAACTAGAATTCCGCGCGATTCCCATATTTTCGTGTGCTATAGCCCACGCCTTCCGAGTGGTCCCGGGAACCCCGGACCCCGATCGCCTAAAAATTTTTCGGGCCATGAAATTCGACCTAAGGAACCATAGTCACCGCCCTGCCATGATTGTTCCTCATTTTTTGCGTTTTTCGCCAAAAAAACTAGAATTCCACCCGATTACCATATTTTTGTGTACTATTGCCCACGCCTTCCGAGTGGGCCGAGCCCCCGGACTCGGATCGCCTAAAAGTTTTTCGGGCCATCAAATAGGACCGAAGGAACCATAGTCACCGCCTCGCCATGATCGTTCCTCATATTTTGCATTTTTCGACAAAAAACTAGAATTCCGCCCGATTCCCATATTTTTGTGTGCTATAGCCCACGCCTTCCAAGTGGTCCCGGGACCCCCGGACCCCTATCGCCTAAAACTTTTCCGGGCCATCAAATACGACCTAAGGAACCATAGTAACCGCCCTGCCATGATCGTTCCTCACTTATTGCGATTTCCGGCCAAAAAACTAGAATTCCACCCGATTCCCATATTTTCATGTGCTATAGCCCACGCCTTCCGAGTGGGCCGGGCCCCGCGGACTCGGATCACCTAAATTTTGTTCGGGCCATCAAATAAGACCTAAGGAACCATAGTCACCTCCCCGCCATGATCGTTCCTCTTTTTTTGCATTTTTCGGCCAAAAAACTAGAATTCCGCCAGATTCCCATATTTTCGTGTGCTATAATTGCCCACGCCTTCCCAATGGGTAGGAACCCCCGGACCCCGATCCCCTAAAAAATTTTCGGACCATCAAATAAGACCTAAGGAACCATAGTCACCGCCCCGCCATGAACGTTCCTAGTTGTTTGCGTTTTCTAGCGAAAAACTAGAATTCCGCCCGATTCCCATATTTTCGTGGGATATAGCCCACACCTTTTGAGTGGGCCGGGGCCCCTGACTCGGAACATCTAAAAAATTTTCGGGCCATTAAATACGACCTAAGGAACCATAGTCACCGCCCCGCCATGATCGTTCCTCACTTTTTGCATTTTTCGGCCAAAAAATTAGAATTCTTCCTGATTCCCATATTTTCGTGTGCTATAGCCCACACCTTCAAAGTGGTCCCAGGACCCCAGGACCCCGATCGCCTAAATTTTTCAAGGCAATCAAATATGACCTAAGAAACCATAGTCACCGCCCCGCCCTGATCGTTCCTCATATTTTGCGTTTTTCGGCCAAAAAACTAGAATTCCGCCCGATTCCCATATTTTCGGGTGCTATAGTCCACGCCTTCCGAGTGGGCCGGGGCCCCCGGACTCGGATCACCTAAGGAACCATAGTCACCTCCCTGCCATGATCGCTCTTCATTTATTTTATTTTTCGGCCAAAAAATTAGAATTCCGCACGATTCCCATATTTTCATGTGCTATAATAGCCCACGCCTTACCAATGGGTAGGGCCCCCCGGAGCCGGATCGCCTAAAAATTTTCCGGGCCTTCAAATACGACCTAAGGAACCATAGTCACCGCCCCACCATGACCTTTCCTCATTTGTTGCATTTTACGGCAAAAAAACAATAACTCTGCCCGATTCCCATATTTTCGTGTGTTATAGCCCACGACTTCCAAGTGGACCCGGGACTACCGGACCCCGATTGCCTAAAATATTTCCGGCCCATCAAATATGACCTAAGGAACCATAGCCACCGCCCCTCCATGATCACTCCTCATTTTTTGAATTTTACTACAAAAAAACTAGAATTCCGCCTAATTCCCAATATGTTCGTGTGCTATAGCCCGCGCCTTCCGAGTGGTCCCGGGAACCTCGGATCCCGATCGCCTAAAACCTTTTCGGGCCATCAAATACGACCTAAGGAACCATAGTCACCGCCCCGCCATGACCGTTCCTCATATTTTGCGTTTTTCGGCCGAAAAACTAGAATTCCGCCCGATTACCATATTTTAATGTGCTATTGCCCACGCCTTCTGAGTGGGCCTAGCCCCCCGGACTCGGATCGCCTAAAATCTTTCCAGGCCATCAAATAGGACCTAAGGAACCATAGTCACCGCCTCGCTGTGATCGTTAATCATTTTTTGCATTTTTCGGCCAAAAAACAAGAATTCCGCCCGATTCCCATATTTTTGTGTGGTATAGCCCACGCCTTCCAAGTGGTCCCGGGACCTCCGGACCTCGATCGCCTAAAATTTTTTCGGGCCATCAAATACGACCTAAGGAACCATAATAACCTCCCCTCCATGATCGTTCCTCACTTATTGCAAATTTTGGCCAAAAAATGCCTTCCGAGTGGGCTGGGCCCCCCGGACTCGGATCACCTAAATTTCTTTCGGGCCATCAAATAAGACCTAAGGAACCATAGTCACCTCCTCGCATTATCATTCCTCATTTTTTGAATTTTTCGGCCAAAAAACTAGAATTCCGCCCGATTCCCATATTTTCGTGTGCTATAATTGCCAATGCCTTCCCAATGGGTAGGGACCCCCGGACCCCGATCGCCTAAAACTTTTCCGGACCATCAAATACGACCTAAGGAACCATAGTCACTGCCCAGCCATGAACGTTCCTAGTTGTTTGCATTTTCTAGCGAAAAAACTAGAATTCCGCCCGATTCCCATATTTTCGAGTGATATAGCCCACACCTTCCGAGTGGGTCGGGGCCCCCTGACTCGGAACGTCTAAAATTTTTCTGGGCCATCAAATAAGACCAAAGAAACCATAGTCACCTCCCCGCCATGATCGTTCCTCATTTGTTTCATTTTTCGGCCAAAAAACTAGAATTCCGCACGATTCCCATATTTTCGTGTGTTATAGCCCACGACTTCCAAGTGGACCCGGAATCCCGGACCCCGATCGCCTAAAATTTTTCCGGCCCATCAAATATGACCTAAGGAACCATAGTCACCGCCGATCATGATCGTTCCTCATTTTTTGAATTTTACTACAAAAAAACTAGAATTCCCCCTGATTCCCAATATTTTCGTGTGCTATAGCCCGCGCCTTCCGAGTGGTCCCGGGAACCCTAGATCCCGATCGCCTAAAAACTTTTTGGGCCATCAAATACGAGCTAAGGAACCATAGTCACCGCCCCGCCATGACCGTTCCTCATATTTTGCGTTTTTCGGCCAAAAAACTAGAATTCCGCGCGATACCCATATTTTCGTGTGCTATAGCCCACGCCATCCGAGTGGTCCCGGGAACCCCGGACCCCGATCGCCTAAAATTTTTTCGGGCCATGAAATACGACCTAAGGAACCATAGTCACCGCCCTGCCATGATTGTTCCTCATTTTTTGCGTTTTTCGGCAAAAAAACTAGAATTCCGCCCGATTACCATATTTTTGTGTACTATTGCCCATGCCTTCCGAGTGGGCCGAGCCCCCGGACTCGGATCGCCTAAAAGTTTTTCGGGCCATCAAATAGGACCGAAGGAACCATAGTCACCGCCTCGCCATGATCGTTCCTCATATTTTGCATTTTTCAACAAAAAACTAGAATTCCGCCCGATTCCCATATTTTTGTGTGCTATAGCCCACGCCTTCCAAGTGGTCCCGGGACCCCCGGACCCCTATCGCCTAAAACTTTTCCGGGCCATCAAATACGACCTAATGAACCATAGTAACCGCCACGCCATGATCGTTCCTCACTTATTGCGATTTCCGGCCAAAAAACTAGAATTCCGCCCGATTCCCATATTTTCATGTGCTATAGCCCACGCCTTCCGAGTGGGCCGGGCCCCGCGGACTCGGATCACCTAAATTTTGTTCGGGCCATCAAATAAGACCTAAGGAACCATAGTCACCTCCCCGCCATGATCGTTCCTCTTTTTTTGCATTTTTCGGCCAAAAAACTAGAATTCTGCCAGATTCCCATATTTTCGTGTGCTATAATTGCCCACGCCTTCCCAATGGGTAGGAACCCCCGGACCCCGATCGCCTAAAAAATTTTCGGACCATCAAATAAGACCTAAGGAACCATAGTCACCGCCCCGCCATGAACGTTCCTAGTTGTTTGTGTTTTCTAGCGAAAAAACTAGAATTCCGCCCGATTCTCATATTTTCGTGGGATATAGCCCACACCTTTTGAGTGGGCCGGGGCCCCTGACTCGAAACATCTAAAAAATTTTCGGGCCATTAAATACGACCTAAGGAACCATAGTCACCGCCCCGCCATGATCGTTCCTCACTTTTTGCATTTTTCGGCCAAAAAATTAGAATTCTTCCTGATTCTCATATTTTCGTGTGCTATAGCCCACACCTTCAAAGTGGTCCCAGGACCCCAGGACCCCGATCGCCTAAATTTTTCAAGGCCATCAAATATGACCTAAGAAACCATAGTCACCGCCCCGCCCTGATCGTTCCTCTTATTTTGCGTTTTTCGGCCAAAAAACTAGAATTCCGCCCGATTCCCATATTTTCGGGTGCTATAGTCCACGCCTTCCGAGTGGGCCGGGCCCCCCGGACTCGGATCACCTAAGGAACCATAGTCACCTCCCTGCCATGATCGTTCCTCATTTATTTCATTTTTCGGCCAAAAAATTAGAATTCCGCACGATTCCCATATTTTCATGTGCTATAATAGCCCACGCCTTCCCAATGGGTAGGGCCCCCCGGAGCCGGAACGCCTAAAAATTTTCCAGGCCTTCAAATACGACATAAGGAACCATAGTCACCGCCCCACCATGACCTTTCCTCATTTGTTGCATTTTACGGCAAAAAAACTATAACTCTGCCCGATTCCCATATTTTCGTGTGTTATAGCCCACGACTTCCAAGTGGACCCGGGACTATCGGACCCCGATTGCCTAAAATTTTTCCGGCCCATCAAATATGACCTAAGGAACCATAGCCACCGCCCCTCCGTGATCACTCCTCATTTTTTGAATTTTACTACAAAAAAACTAGAATTCCGCCTAATTCCCAATATGTTCGTGTGCTATAGCCCGCGCCTTCCGAGTGGTCCCGGGAACCTCGGATCACGATCGCCTAAAAACTTTTCGGGCCATCAAATATGACCTAAGGAACCATAGTCACCGCCCCGCCATGACCGTTCCTCATATTTTGCGTTTTTCGGCCGAAAAACTAGAATTCCGCCCGATTACCACATTTTAATGTGCTATTGCCCGGACTCGGATCGCCTAAAATCTTTCCAGGCCATCAAATAGGACCTAAGGAACCATAGTCACCGCCTCGCTATGATCGTTAATCATTTTTTGCATTTTTCGGCCAAAAAACAAGAATTCCGCCCGATTCCCATATTTTTGTGTGGTATAGCCCACGCCTTCCAAGTGGTCCCGGGACCTCCGGACCTCGATCGCCTAAAATTTTTCCGGGCCATCAAATATGACCTAAGGAACCATAATAACTGCCCCTCCATGATCGTTCCTCACTTATTGCAAATTTTGGCCAAAAAATGCCTTCCGAGTGGGCTGGGCCCCCCGGACTCGGATCACCTAAATTTCTTTCGGGCCATCAAATAAGACCTAAGGAACCATAGTCACCTCCTCGCATTATCATTCCTCATTTTTTGAATATTTCGGCCAAAAAACTAGAATTCCGCCAGATTCCCATATTTTCGTGTGCTATAATTGCCAATGCCTTCGCAATGGGTAGGGACCCCCGGACCCCGATCGCCTAAAACTTTTCCGGACCATCAAATACGACCTAAGGAACCATAGTCACCGCCCAGCCATGAACGTTCCTAGTTGTTTGCATTTTCTAGCGAAAAAACTAGAATTCCGCCCGATTCCCATATTTTCGAGTGATATAGCCCACACCTTCCGAGTGGGTCAGGGCCCCCTGACTCGGAACGTCTAAAATTTTTTTGGGCCATCAAATAAGACCAAAGAAACCATAGTCACCTCCCTGCCATGATCGTTCCTCATTTGTTTCATTTTTCGGCCAAAAAACTAGAATTCCGCACGATTCCCATATGTTTATGTGCTATAATAGCCCACGCCTTCCCAATGGGTAGGGCCCCCCGGAGCCGGATCGCCTAAAAATTTTTCGGGCCATCAAATATGACCTAAGGAACCATAGTCACTGCCCCATCATGACCTTTCCTCATTTTTTGCATTTTATGCCCAAAAATATAGAACTCCGCCCGATTCCCATATTTTCGTGTGTTATAGCCCACGCCTTCCAAGTGGACCCGGGACTCCCGGACTCCGATCGCCTAAAAATTTTCCGGCCCATCAAATACGACCTAAGAACCAGAGTCACTGACCCGCCATGATCGTTCCTCATTTTATGAATTTTACTACAAAAAAACTAGAATTCCGCCTGATTCGCATATTTTCGTGTGCGCCCACGCCTTCCAAGTGGGTTGGGCCCCCCGAACTCGGATCGCCTAAAATTTTTCCGGGCCATCAAATACGACCTAAAGAACCATAGTCACCGCCCTGACATGACCGTTCCTCATTTTTTTGCGTTTTATGGCAAAAAATATAGAATTCCGCCCGATTCCCATATTTTTGTGTGCTATAGCCCACGCCTTCTAAGTGATCCCGGGACCCACAGACCCCGATCGCCTAAAATATTTTCGGGCCATCAAATACGACCTAAGGAACCATAGTCACCGCCCCGCCATGACCTTTCCTCATTTTTTGCATTTTTCGGCCAAAAAACTAGAATTTCGCCCGATTCCCATATTTTTGTGTGCTATAATTGCCAACGCCTTCCCAATGGGTAGGGTCCCAAGGACCCCGATCGCCTAAAAATTTTCCGGACCATCCAATAAAACCTAAGGAACCATAGTCACCGCCCAGCCATGAACGTTCCTAGTTGTTTGCGTTTTCTAGCGAAAAAACTAGAATTCCGCCTGATTCCCATATTTTCGAGTGATATAGCCCACACCTTCCGAGTGGGCCGGGGCCCCCTGACTCGGAACGTCTAAAATTTTTCCGGGCCATTAAATATGACCTAAGGAACCATAGTCACCACCTCGCCATGATCGTTCCTCATTTTTTGTATTTTTCGGCCAAAAAACTAGAATTCCGCCCGATTTCCATATTTTCGTGTGCTATAGCCCACGCCTTCTGAGTGGGCCGGGCCCCCCGAACTCGGATCACCTAAATTTTTTTCGGGATATCAAATAATACCTAAGGAACCATAGTCACCTCCCCGCCATGATCGTTCCTCATTTTTTGCATTTTACGGCCAAAAAAATAGAACTCCGCCCGATTCCCATATTTTCGTGTGTTATAGCCCACGCCTTCCAAGTGGACCCAGGACTCCCGGACCCCGATCGCCTAAAAGTTTTTCAGCCCATAAAATACGACCTAAGGAACCAGAGTCACCGCTCAGCCATGATCGTTCCTCATTTTACGAATTTTACTACAAAAAAACTAGAATTCCGCTTGATTCCCATATTTTCGTGTGCGCCCACGCCTTCCAAGTGGGTTGGGCCCCCCGGACTCGGATCCCCTAAAAATTTTTTGGGCCATCAAATGCGACCTAAAGAACCATAGTCACCGCCCTGACATGATCGTTCCTCATTTTTTTTTTGCGTTTTACGGCAAAAAACATAGAATTCTGCCCGATTCCCATATTTTTGTGTGCTATAGCCCACGCCTTCCAAGTGGTCCCGGGACGCTCAGACCCCGATCGCCTAAAATATTTCCGGGCCATCAAATACGACCTAAGGGACCATAGTCACTGCCCCGCCATGACCTTTCCTCATTTTTTGCATTTTACGGCCAAAAAACTAGAATTCCGCCCGATTCCCATATTTTCGTGTGCTATAGCCCACGCCTTCCCAGTGGACCCGGGACTCCCGGACCCCGATCGCCTAAAATTTTTCCGGCCCATCAAATACGGCCTAAGGAACCAGAGTCACCGCCCCGCAATGATCGTTCCTCATTTTTTGCATTTTACTACAAAAAAAACTAGAATTCTGCATGATTCCCATATTTTCGTGTGCTATACGCCTTCCAAGTGGGTCGGTCCCCGCGGACTCGGATCGCCTAAATTTTTTTCGGGCCATCAAATATGACTTAAAGAACCATAGTCACCGCCCTGACATGACCGTTCCTCTTTTTTTGCATTTTACGGCAAAAAACCTAGAATTTCGCCCGATTCCGATATTTTTGTGTGCTATAGCCCACGCCTTCCAAGTGGTCCCAGGATCCCCAGACCCCGATCGCCTAAAATTTTTCCGGGCCATCAAATACGAACTAAGGAACCATAGTCACCGCCCCACCATGATCAGTCCCCATTTTTTGCATATTACGGCAAAAAAATAGAATTCCGCCCGATTCCCATATTTTCGTGTGCTATTGCCCACGCCTTCCGAGTGGGCCGGACCTCCCGGACTCGGATCGCCTAAAATTTTTCTGGGCCATCAAATACGACCTAAGGAACCATAGTCACCGCCCCGCCATGATCGTTCCTCATTTTTTGCATTTTCCGGTCAAAAAACTAAAATTCCGCCCGATTCCCATATTTTCGTATGTTATAGCCCATGCCTTCCAAGTGGTCCCGGGACCCCCGAACCCCGATTGCCTAAAATTTTTCCGGGCCATCAAATACAACCCAAGGAACCATAGTAACTGCCCCGCCATGATCGTTCCGCATTTTTTGCGTTTTTCGGCCAAAAAACTTGAATTTCGCGTGATTCCCATATTTTCGTGTGCTATAGCCCACTCCTTCCGAGTGTGCCAGGCCCCCCGGACTCGGATAGCCTAAAAATTTTCTGGGCCATTAAATACGACCTAATAAACCATAGTCACCGCCCCGCCATGGTCGTTCCTCACTTATTACGATTTACGGCCAAAAAACTAGAATTTCGCCTTATTCCCATATTTCCGTGCTATAGCCCACACCTTTCAAGTGGTCCTGGGAACCCCGGACCCCGATCGCCTAAAATATTTCCGGGCCATCAAATACCATCTAAGGAACCATCGTCATCGCCCCGCCATGACCGTTCCTCATTCTTTGCGTTTTTCGGCCAAAAAAAAGTAGAATTCTGCGCGATTCCCATATTTTCGTGTGCTATAGCCCACGCTTTGCGAGTGGTCCCAGGCCCCCCAGACCCCGATCGCCTAAAAATTTTTCGGGCCATTAAATACGACCTAAGGAACTATAGTCACCGCCCCGCCATGATCGTTCCTCAATTTTTGCATTTTTCGGCCAAAAACCTAGAATTCCGCCCGATTTCCCATATTTTCTTGTGCTATAACCCACGCCTTCCGAGTGGGCCGGGCCCCCCAGACTCGGATCACCTAAAAATATTTCGGGCCACCAAATAGGACCTAAGAAACCATAGTCACCGCCCCACCCTGATCGTTCCTCATATTTTGCATTTTTCGGCTAAAAAACTAGAATTCCGCCCGATTTCCATATTTTCGTGTGCTATAGCCCACGCCTTCCAAGTGGGCCGGGCCCCCCGGACTCGGATCACCTAAATTTTTATCGGGCCATCAAATAAGACCTAAGGAACCATAGTCACCTCCCCGCCATGATCGTTCCTCATCTTTTGCATTTTTTGGCCAAAAAACTAGGATTCCGCCCGATTACCATAGTTTCGTGTGCTATAATAGCCCACGCCTTCCCAATGGGTAGGGCCCCATGGAGCCGGATCGCCTAAAAATTTTCCAGGCCATCAAATACGACCTAAGGAACCATAGTCACCGCCCCGCCATGACCTTTCCTCATTTTTTGCATTTTACGGCCAAAAAACTAGAATTCAGCCCGATTCCCATATTTTCGTATGCTATAGCCCACGCCTTCCAAGTGGACCCAGGATTCCCGGACCCCGATCGCCTAAATTTTTCCGGCCCATCAAATACGACCTAAGGAACCAGAGTCACCGCCCCACCATGATCGTTCCTCATTTTTTGCGTTTTTCGGCCAAAAAACTAGAATTTCGCCCGATTCCCATATTTTCGTGTGCTATAGCCCACGCCTTCCAAATGGTCCCGGGACCCCCGAACCCCGATCTACTAAACTTTTTCTGGGCCAACAAATACGACCCAAGGAACCATAGTCACCACCCCGCCAAGATCGTTCCTCATATTTAGCATTTTTCGGCCAAAAAAATAGAATTTCACCTGATTACCATATTTTCGTTTGCTATAGCACACGCCTCCCCAGTGGGTAGGGGCCCCCGGAACCGGATTGCCTAAAACTTTTCCAGGCCATCAAATAGGACCTAAGGAACCATAGTCACCGCCACGCCATGACCTTTCCTCATTTTTTGCATTTTACGTCAAAAAAACTAAAATTTCGCCTGATTCCCCTATTTTCGTGTGCTATAGCCCACGCCTTCCGAGTGGGTCAGGCGCCCTGAACTCGGATCGCCTAAAATTTTCCGGGGAATCAAATACGACCTTGAGAACCATATTCACCGCTCTGCCATGACCGTTCCTCATTTTTTGCATTTTTCTACCAAAAAACTAGAATTTCTCCCGATTCCCATATTTTCGTGTGTTATAGCCCACACCTTCCGAGTGGGCCGGGACCCCGGACTCAGAACGCCTAAAATTTTTTCGGGCCATTAAATACGACCTAAGGAACCATAGTCACCGCCCCGCCATGATTGTTCCTCACCTTTTGCATTTTTCGGCCAAAAAACTAGAATTCCGCCAGATTCTGATAGTTTCGTGTGCTATAGCCCACGCCTTCCAAGTGGTCCCGAGACCCCCGGACCCCAATCGCATAAAATTTTTCCGGGCCATCAAATACGACCTAAGGAACCATAGTCACCGTCCCGCCATGATCGTTCCTCATTTTTTGCGTTTTTCGGCCAAAAAACTAGAATTCCTCCCAATTCCCATATTTTCGTGTGCTATAGCCCACGCCTTCCTAGTGGTCCCGGGACCCCCGGACCCCGATCACCTATAATTTTTTCGAGCTATCAAATACGACCTAAGGAACCATAGTCACCCCCCGCCCTACCATGATCGTTCCTCATGTTTTGCGTTTTTCGGCCAAAAAACTAGAATTCCGCGCGATTCCCATATTTTCGTGTGCTATAGCCCACGCCTTCCGAGTGGACCTAGGCGCCCCGGACCTCGATCGCCTAAAATTTTTTCAGGACATCATATACGACCTAAGGAACCATAGTCACCGCCTCGCCATGATCGTTCCTCATTTTTTGTGTTTTACGACCAAAAAATCTAGAATTCCGCCCGATTCCCATATTTTCGTGTGCTATAGCCCACGCCTTCCGAGTGAGCCGGGCCCCCCGGACTCGGATCACCTAAAAAATTTTTAGGCCATCAAATAAGACCTAAGGAACCATAGTCACCTCCCCGCAATGATCGTTCCTCATTGTTTGCATTTTTTGGCCAAAAAACTAGAATTCCTCCTGATTCCCATATTTTCGTGTGCTATAGCCCACGCCTTCCAAGTGGTCCCGGGAACCCAGACCCCGGGCGCCTAAATTTTTTCCGGGCCATCAAATACGACTTAAGGAACCATAGTCACCGCCCCACCATGATCATTCCTTAGTTTTTGCATTTTTCGGCAAAAAAACTAGAATTTCGCCCGATTACCATATTTTCGTGTGCTATAATAGCCAACGCCTTCCAAGTGGACCCGGGACTCCCGGACCCCAATCGCCTAAAATTTTTCAAGGCCATTAAATACGACCTAAAGATCCATAGTCACTTCCCTGCCATGATCGTTCCTCATATTTTGCATTTTACGGCCAAAAAACCAGAATTCCGCCTGATTCCCATATGTTCGTGTGCAATAGCCCACGCCTTCCAAGTGGGTCGGGCCCCCCAGACTCGGATAGCCTAAAATTTTTCCGGGCCATCAAATACTACCTAAAGAACAATAGTCACTGCCCTTCCATGACCATTCCTTATTTTTTTGCGTTTTACGGCCAAAAACCTTGAATTCCGCCCTATTCCCATATTTTCGTGTGCTATAGCCCACGCCTTCCAAGTGGTCCCGGGACCCCCAGACCCCGATCGCCTAAAAATTTTCCGGACCATCAAATACGACCTAAGGAACCATAGTCGCCACCCCGCCATGATCGTTCCTCATTTTTGCATTTTACGGCCAAAAAACTAAAATTTCGCCCGATTCACATATTTTCGTGTGCTGTAGCCCATGCCTTCCAAGTGGTCCCGGGACCCCGAACCCCGATCTCCTAAAAATGTTCCGGGCTATCAAATACGACCTAAGGAACCATAGTCACCGCCCCGCCATGAACTTTCCTCATTTTTTGCATTTTACGGCCAAAAAACTAGAATTTCGCGCGATTCCCATATTTTCATGTGCTATCGCCCACGCCTTCCGAGTGGGCCGGGACCCCCGGACTCGGATCGCCTATAATTTTTTCGGGCCATCAAATATGACCTAGAACCATAGTTATCACCCCTGCCATGACCATTCCTCGTTGTTTTGTGTTTTACGGCCAAAAAACTAGAATTCCACCTGATTCCCATATTTTCGTGTGCTATAGCCCGCGCCTTCCAAGTGGTCCCGGGACCCCCGGACCCCGATCGCCTAAAATTTTTCCGGGCCATAAAATACAACATAAGGAACTATAGTCAACTCCCCACCATGATCATTCCTCATTTTTTGCATTTTATGGCCAAAAAACTAGAATTTCGCCCGATTCCCATATTTTCGTGAGCTATAGCCCACGCCTTCCAAGTGGTCCCAGGACCCCCAGACCCCGATCGCCTAAAAATTTTCCGGGCCATAAAATACGACCTAAGGAACCATAGTCACCGCCCGCCATGACCTTTCCTCATTTTTGGCATTTTACGGCCAAAAACCTAGAATTTCGCGCGATTCCCATATTTTCGTGTGCTATAGCCCACGCCTTCCAAGTGGTCCCCGGACCCTCGGACCCCGATCGCCTAAAAAATTTCAGGCCAGAAAATATGACCTAAAGAGCCATAGTTACCACCCTGCCATGATCATTCCTCATGTTTTGCATTTTTCGGCACCTGATTCCCATATTTTCGTGTGCTCTAGCTCACGCCTTCCGAATGGGTCGGGCCCCTCGGACTTGCATAGCCTAAAATTTTTCGGCCGGCCCGGGCCCACACAGAAGGCGTGGGCTATAGCACACAAAAATATGGGAATCGAGTGGAATTCTAGTTTTTGGTCGTAAAACGCAAAACAATGAGGAACAGTCATGGCGGGGTGGTGACTATGGTTACTTAGGTTGTATTTGATGGCCCGAAAAAATTTAAGGCGATCCGGGTCTGGAGGGGCCCGACCCACTTGGAAGGCAGGACACGAAAATATGGTAATCGGGCTGAATTCTAGTTTTTTGGCCGTAAAACGCAAAAACACGAGGAACGGTCATGGCGGGGCGGTGACTATGGTTCCTTAGGTCGTATTTGATGGACCGGAAAAATGTTAGGCGATCGAGGTCCGAGGAGCCCGGACCCACTCGGAAAGCGTGGGCATAACACACGAAAATATGGGAATCGGGCGGATTTATAATTTTTTGGCCGTAAAACGCAAAACATTGAGGAATGGTCATGGCAAGGCGGTGAATATGGTTCTTTAGGTCATATTTGATGGCCCAGAAATATTTTAGGCGATCCGAGTCCGGGCGGGCCGGACCCACTTGGAAGGCAGAATTCTAGTTTCTTGGTCGTAAAATGCAAAAAAAATGAGGAACGGTCATGGCGGGGTGGTGATATGGTTCCTTAGGTCATATTTGATGGTCCAAAAAAATTTAAGGTGATCGGGGTTAGGGTCCCGGGCCCACTCGGAAGGGGTGGGCTATAGCACACGAAAATATGGGAATCAGGCGGAATTCTTATTTTATGGCCATAAAACGCAAAACAAAATGAGGAGAGATCATGGCGGTACAGTGACTATGGATCCTTAGGTCATATTTGATGGCCCGAGAAAATTTTAGGCGATACGGGTCCAGGGGGCCTGCCCAATGGGAAGGCGTGGGATATATCACACGAAATATGGGAATCGGGTGGAATTCTAGTTTCTTGGCCATAAAAACGCAAAACGATGAGGAACGGTCATGGCAGAGCAGTGACTATGGTTCCTTAGCTATTATTTGATAGCCCGTAAAAATTTTAGGCGATCGGGGTCCGGGGGCCTGGCCCACTTAAAAGGCGTGGGCTATACGAAAATATGGGAATCGGGCGGAATTCTAGTTTTTTGTCCGTAAAACGCAAAACAACGAGGTGAGGTCATGGCGGGGCAGTGACTATGGTTCCTTAGGTCGTATTTGATCACCCGGAAAATTTTTAGGCGATCAGGGTCCGGGGGACCCTGCCCAATGGGAAGGCGTGGGCTATATATCACGAAAATATCGGAATCGGGCGGAATTCTAGTTTTTTGGCCGTAAAACGCAAAAAAACCATGAACGGTCATGGCGAGGCAGTGACTATGGTTCTTTACGTCGTATTTGATGGCCCGAAAAAATTTTAGGCGATTCGAGTCCGGAGGAGCCAGCCCACTCGAAAGGCATGGACTATAGCATACTAAAATATGGGAATCGGGCGGAATTTTAATTTTTTCGCCGTAAAATGCAAAAAATGAGGAACGATCATGGGGAAGCGGTAACTGTGGTTCCTTAGATTGTATTTAATGGCCCAAAAAATTTTAGGCGATCGGGGTGGGCATAGCAAACGAAAATATGGGAATTTGGCGGAATTCTAGTATTTTGGCCGGAAAACGCAAAAAACGAGGAACGGTCATGGCGAAGCGGTGACTATTATTCCTTAGGTAGTATTTGATGGCCCTGAAAAATTGTAGACGATCCGGTAACGGGGGTCCCGGGCCCATTCAGAAGGCGTGGGCTATAGCACACGAAAATATGGGAATCGAGCGGAATTCTAGTTTCTTGGCCGTAAAACGCAAAACAATGAGGAACGGTCATGGAGGGATGGTGACTATTGTTACTTAGGTGGTATTTGATGGCCCGAAAAAATTTAAGGCGATCCGGGTTTGGAGGGGCCCCACCCACTCGGAAGGCGGCACACGAAAATATGGTAATCGGGCTGAATTCTAGTTTTTTTGGCCGTAAAACACAAAAATGAGGAACGGTCATGTTGAGACGGTGACTATGGTTCCCTAGGTCGTATTTGATAGTTCAAAAAAGTTTTAGGCGATCGGGGTTTGAGGTGCCCGGGCACACTGGGAAGCACACGAAAATATAGGAATCGGGCAGAATTCTAGTTTTTTGGCTGTAAAATGCAAACAAATGAGGAATGGTCATGGCAAGGTGGTGACTATGGTTCTTTAGGTCATATTTGATGTCCCGGAAAATTTTTAGGCGATTCGAGTCCGGGCGTCCCGGACCCACTCAGAAGGCATGGGCTATAGCACACGAAAATATGGGAATCGGGCGGAATTCTAGTTTCTTGGCCGTAAAACGCAAAATAAAAGGAACGATAATGGAGGGGCGGTGACTATGGTTCCTTAGGTCGTATTTGATAGCCCGGAAAAATTTAAGGCAATCGGGGTCAAGAAGGCCCGGGCCCACACGGAAGGCGTATAGCACACGAAAATATGGGAATCGGGCGGAATTCTACATATTTTTGGCCATAAAATGCAAATAAATGAGGAACGGTCATGACGAGGTGGTGACTATGGTTCTTTAGGTCGTATTTGATGGCCGAAAAATTTTTAAACGATCCGAGTCCGGGGGAGCCGGCCCACTCGGAAGGCGTGGGTTAGCACACGAAAATAGTGGAATCGGGCGAAATTTTAGTTTTTTGGCCGTAAAACACAAAAAATGAGGAACGATCATGGCGGAGCTGTAACTATGGTTCCTTAGATCGTATTTCATGGCCCGAAAATTTTTTAGACGATCAGGGTTCGGGGGGTCGCGCCCACTCGGAAGGTGTGGGCATAACACACGAAAATATGGGAATCGGGCGAAATTCTAGTTTTTTGGCCCGAAAATGCAAACAAATGAGAAACGGTCATGGCGGGGTGTTGACTATTGTTCCTTAGGTCGTATTTGATGGCCCAAAAAAATTATAGGCGATCCGGTTTCGGGGGCCCGTGCCCACTCGGAAGGCGTGGGCTATAGCACACGAAAATATGGGGATCGGGCGAAATTATAGTTTTTTAGCTGTAAAGGAAAAACAATGAGGAACGGCCATGGCGGGGTAGTGGCTATGGTTCCTTAGGTCGTATTTGATGGCTCAAAAAAAATTAAGGCTATTCGGGCCTGGGCGACCCAGGCCCATTCAAACGGCGTGGGATATAGCATACGAAAATATGGTAATCAGGCTGAATTCTAGTTTTTTGGCCGTAAAACGCAAACAAATGAGGAACGGTCATGGTGGGGTGGTGACTATGGTTCTTTAGGTTGTATTTGATGGCCTGAAAAATTTTTAGGCAATCCGGGTCCGGGGGGCCCTGCCCACTCGGAAGGCGGGGGCTATAGCACACGAAAATATGAGAATCGGGCGGAATTCTAGTTTTTTGGCCGTAAAACGCAAAACAAACGAGGAACGGTCATGGAAAGGCGGTGACTATGGTTCTTTAGGTCGTATTTGATGGCCCAAAATTTTTTTAGGCGATCAGAGTCCGGGCGTCCCGGACCCACTCGGAAGGCATGGGCTATAGCACACGAAAATATGGGAATCGGGCGGAATTCTTATTTTTTTGCTGTAAAATGCAAAAAAGCGAGGAACGGTCATGGCGAGTGGTGACTATGGTTCTTCAGGTTGTATTTTCTGGCCCGAAAACATTTTAGGCGATCCTAGTCCGGGGGGCCAGTCCCACTCGGAAGGCGTGGGCTATAGCACATGCAAATATGGGAATCGGGCGGAATTCTAGTTTTTGGCCGTAATAGGCAAAACATGAGGAACGATCATGGCAGAGCGGTAACTATGGTTCCTTAGATCATATTTCATGGCCCAAAAAATTTATAGGAGAATAGGGTCCGGGGGCCCGCGCCCACTCGGAAGGCGTGGGCATAGCACACGAAAATATAGGAATGAGGCAGAATTCTAGTTTTTTGGCCGGAAAATGCAAAACAACGAGGAATGGTCATGGCGTGGCAGTGGCTATGGTTCCGTAGGTCGTATTTGATGTCCCGGAAAAATTTAAGGCGATCCGAGTCTGGAGGGGCCCGACCCACTCGGAAGGCGGCACACGAAAATATGTTAATCACGCTGAATTCTAGTTTTTTGGCCGTAAAACGCAAAAACATGAGGAACGGTCATGGCAGGGCGGTGACTATGGTTCCTTAGGTCGTATTTGATGGACTGGAAAAATTTTAGGCGATCGGAGTCCGAGAGGCCCGGGCCCACTCGTAAAGCATGGGCTATAGCACACGAAAATATGGGAATCGGGCGGAATTATAATTTTTTGGCCATAAAATGCAAAACAATGAGGAATGGTCATGGCAAGGAGGTAACTATGGTTCTTTAGGTCATATTTGATGGCCCAAAAAATTTTTAGGCGATCAGAGTCCGGGCGTCCCGGACCCACTCGGAAGGCATGGGCTAGCACACGAAAATATGGGAATCAGGCAGAATTCTAGTTTTTTTGCCGCAAAACGCAAAAAAGTGAGGAACGGTCATGGCGAGCCGTGACTATGGTTATTTAGGTTGTATTTTCTGGCCCGAAAACTTTTTAGGCAATCCTAGTCCGGGGGGCCAGTCCCACTCGGAAGGCGTGGGCTATAGCACATGCAAATATGGGAATCGGGCGGAATTCTAGTTTTTTGGCCGTAATAGGCAAAACATGAGGAAAGATCATGGCGGAGCGGTAACTATGGTTCCTTAGATCATATTTCATGGCCCAAAAAATTTATAGGAGAACAGGGTCCGGGGGCCCGCGCCCACTCGAAAGGCGTGGGCATAGCACACGAAAATATAGGAATGAGGCGGAATTCTAGTTTTTTGGCCGGAAAATGCAAAACAACGAGGAATGGTCATGGCGTGGCGGTGGCTATAGTTCCTTAGGTCGTATTTGATGGCCCGGAAAAATTTAAGGCGATCCGGGTCTGGAGGGGCCCGACCCACTCGGAAGGCGGCACACGAAAATATGGTAATCGGGCTGAATTCTAGTTTTTTGGCCGTAAAACGCAAAAACATGAGGAACGGTCATGGCGGGGCGGTGACTATGGTTCCTTAGGTCGTATTTGATGGACCTAAAAAATTTTAGGCGATCGGAGTCCGAGGGGCCCGGGCCCACTCGTAAAGCATGGGCTATAGCACACGAAAATATGGGAATCGGGCGGAATTATAGTTTTTTGGCCGTAAAACGCAAAACAATGAGGAATGGTCATGGCAAGGAGGTAACTATGGTTCTTTAGGTCATATTTGATGGCCCGGAAATATTTTAAGCGATCCGAGTCCGGGCGGCCCGGACCCACTCGGAAGGCGAAAATCTAGTTTCTTGGTCGTAAAACGTAAAATAACGAGGAACGGTCATGGCAGGGCGGTGATATGGTTCCTTAGGTCATATTTGATGGCCCAAAAAAATTTAAGGCGATCGGTTTTAGGGTTCCCGAGCCCACTCGGAAGGCGTGGGCTATAGCACACGAAAATATGGGAATCGGACGGAATTCTTGTTTTATGGCCGTAAAATGCAAAACAATGAAGAGAGGTCATGGCGGTGCAGTGACTGGTTCCTTAGGTCATATTTGATGGCCCGGGAAAATTTTAGGCGATACGAGTCCGGGGGGGCTGCCTTATGGGAAGGCGTGGGATATATCACACGAAATATGGGAATCGGGCGGAATTCTAATTTCTTGGCCGTAAAAATGCAAATCGATGAGGAACGGTCATGGCGGGGCAGTGACTATGGTTCCTTAGGTATTATTTGATAGCCTGTAAAAATTTTAGGCTATCGGGGTCCGGGGACCCGGGCCCACTCAGAAGGCGTGGGCTATACGAAAATATGGGAATCGGGCGGAATTCTAGTTTTTTGTCCTTAAAACGCAAAACAACGAGGTGAGGTCATGGCGGGGCAGTGACTATGGTTCCTTAGGTCGTATTTGATGGCATGGAAAACTTTTATGCGATCCGGGTCCGGGGGACCCTTCCTAATGGGAAGGCGTGGGCTATATATCAAGAAAATATCGGAATCGGGCAGAATTCTAGTTTTTTGGCCGTAAAACATAAAAAAACCATGAACAATCATGGTGAGGCGGTGAGTATGGTTCTTTAGGTCGTATTTGATGGCCCGAAAAATTTTTAGGCGATCCGAGTCCGGAAGGGCCGGCCCACTCGGAAGGCGTGGACTATAGCATACGAAAATATGGGAATCGAGCGGAATTTTAATTTTTTGGCCGTAAAATGCAAAAAATGAGAAACGATCATGGGGAAGCGGTAACTATGGTTCCTTAGATTGTATTTCATGGCCCGAAAAAGTTTTAGGCGATCGGGGTCTCGGGCCAGCGCCCACTCGGAAGGCATGGGCATAGCACACGAAAATATGGGAATTTGGCAGAATTCTAGTATTTTGGTCGAAAAATGCAAATAATCAGAGGAACGGTCATGGCGAGGCGGTGACTATTATTCCTTAGGTCGTATTTGATGGCCCTAAAAAATTGTAGACGATCCAGTTACGGGGGTCCCGGGCCCATTCAGAAGGCGTGGGCGATAGCACACGAAAATATGGGAATCGGGCAGAATTCTAGTTTCTTGGCCGTAAAACGCAAAACAATGAGGAACGGTCATAGCGGGATGGTGACTATGGTTACTTAGGTGGTATTTGATGGCCCGGAAAAATTTAAGGCGATCCGAGTCTGGAGGGGCTCCACCCACTCGAAAGGCGGCACACAAAATTATGGTAATCGGGCTGAATTCTAGTTTTTTGGCCGTAAAACGCAAAAAATGAGGAACGGTCATGTTGGGGCGGTGACTCTGGTTCCTTAGGTTGTATTTGATGGCCCGGAAAAATTTAAGGCAATCGGGGTAAGGGGCCCGGGCCCACACGGAAGGTGTGTGCTATAGCACATGAAAATATGGGAATCGGGCGGAATTCTACATATTTTTGGCCATAAAACGCAAATAAATGAGGAACAGTCATGACGAGGTGGTGACTATGGTTCTTTAGGTCGTATTTGATGGCCCGAAAAAAATTTAGGCGATCCAAGTCCGGGGGCCCGGCCCACTCGGAAGGCGTGGGCTATAGCACACGAAAATATGGGAATCGGGCGGAATTCTAGTTTCTTGGCCGTAAAACACAAAACAATGAGGAAAGGTCATGGCGGGATGGTGAATATGGTTACTTAGGTGGTATTTGATGGCCCAGAAAAATTTAAGGCGATCCGGGTCTGGAGGGGCCCCACCCACTCGGAAGGCGACACACGAAAATATGGTAATCGGGCTGAATTCTAGTTTTTTGGCCGTAAAACACAAAAAATGAGGAACGGTCATGTTGGGGCGGTGACTATGGTTCCTTAGGTCGTATTTGATGGTTCGAAAAATTTTTAGGCGATCGGGGTCCGAGGTGCCCGGGCCCACTGGGAAGCACACGAAAATATAGGAATCGGGCGGAATTCTAGTTTTTTGGCCGTTAAATGCAAACAAATGAGGAACGGTCATGGCAAAGTGGTGACTATGGTTCTTTAGGTTATATTTAATGGCCCGAAAAATTTTTAGGCGATTCGAGTCCGGCCGGCCTGGACCCACTCGGAAGGCATGTGCTATTGTAGACGAAAATATGAGAATCGGGCGGAATTCTAGTTTCTTGGCCGTAAAACGCAAAATAAAAGGAACGGTCATGGAGGGGCGGTGACTATGGGTCCTTAGGTCGTATTTGATGGCCCGAAAAAATTTAAGGCAATCGGGATCAGGGAGACTCGGGCCCACACGGAAGGCGTGGGCATAGCACACGAAAATATGGGAATCGGGCGGAATTCTACATATTTTTGGCCATAAAACACAAATAAATGAGGAATGGTCATGACGAGGTGGTGACTATGGTTCTTTAGGTCGTATATGATGGCCGAAAATTTTTTAGGCGATCCGAGTCCGGGGGGCCGGCCCACTCGGAAGGCGTGGGCTATAGCACACGAAAATAGGGGAATCGGGCAGAATTTTAGTTTTTTGGCCGTAAAACACAAAAAATGAGGAACGATCATGGCGGAGCTGTAATTATGGTTCCTTAGATCGTATTTCATGGCCCAGAAAATTTTTAGGCGATCGGGGTTCGGGGGCCCGCGCCCACTCGGAAGGTGTGGGCATAGCACACGAAAATATGGGAATCAGGCAGAATTCTAGTTTTTTGGCCGGAAAACGCAAAAAAATGAGAAACGGTCATGGCGGGGCAGTGACTATTGTTCCTTAGGTCATATTTGATGGCCCGGAAAAATTGTAGGCAATCCGGTTCCGGGGGGCCTGTGCCCACTCGGAAGGCGTGGGCTATATCACACGAAAATATGGGAATCAGGGAGAATTCTAGTTTTTTGGCCGTAAAACGCAAAACAACGCGGAACAGTCATGGCGGGGCAGTGGCTATGGTTCATTAGGTCGTATTTGATGGCCCATAAAAAGTTAAGGCTATTCGGGTCCGGGCGGCCCGGGCCCACTCCGAAGGCCTGGGCTATAGCACACGAAAATATGGGAATCGGGCGAAATTCTAGTTTCTTGGCCGTAAAACGCAACAAAATGAGGAATGGTCATAGCGGGGCAGCGACTATGGTTCCTTAGGTCGTATTTGATGGCCAAGAAAATTTAAGGCGATCCAGGTCTGGAGGGGCCCGACCCACTCGGAAGGCGGCACACAAAAATATGGTAATCGGGCTGAAATTTAGTTTTTTGGGCGTAAAACGAAAACAAATGAGGAACGGTCATGGTGGGGCATTGACTATGGTTCCTTAGGTCAAATTTGATGGCCCGGATAAATTTTAGGCGATCGGGGTCCGAGGGGCACGGGCCCACTCGGAAAGCGTGGGCTATAGCACACGAAAATATGGGAATCGGGCAGATTCTATTTTTTTGGCCGTAAAACGCAAAAATATTATGAATGGTCGTGGCAAGGCGGTGACTATGGTTCTTTAGGTCATATTTGATGGCCCGAAAAACTTTTAGGCGATCCGAGTCCGGGCGGCCCGGACACACTCGGAAGGCATGGGGCTATTATTGCACACGAAAATATGGGAATCAAGCTGAATTCTAGTTTCTTGGCCGTAAAACGCAAAAAAAACGAGGAACAGTCATGGCGGGGCGGTGACTATTGTTCCTTAGGTCGTATTTGATGGCCCGGAAAAATTGTAGGCGATCTGGTTCCGGGGGGCCTTTGCCCACTCGAAGGCGTGGGCAATAGCACACGAAAATATGGGGATCGGGCGGAATTCTTGTCTTTTGGCCGTATAATGCAAAAAACGAGGAGAGGTCATGGAGGTGCAGTGACTATGGTTCCTTAGGTCGTATTTGATGGCCCGGAAAAATTTAAGGCGATACGGGTCTGGAGGGGCCCGACCCACTCGGAAGGCGGCACACGAAAATATGGTAATCGGGCTGAATTCTAGTTTTTTGGCCGTAAAACGCAAAAACATGAGGAACGGTCATGGCGGGGCGGTGACTATGGTTCCTTAGGTCGTATTTGATGGACCGGAAAAATTTTAGGCGATCGGAGTCCGAGGGGCCCGGGCCCACTCGTAAAGCATGGGCTATAGCACACGAAAATATGGGAATCGGGCGGAATTATAGTTTTTTGGCCGTAAAACGCAAAACAATGAGGAATGGTCATGGCAAGGAGGTAACTATGGTTCTTTAGGTCATATTTGATGGCCCGAAAATATTTTAAGCGATCCGAGTCCGGGCGGCCCGGACCCTCTCGGAAGGCGGAAATCTAGTTTCTTGGTCGTAAAACGTAAAATAACGAGGAACGGTCATGGCGGGGCGGTGATATGGTTCCTTAGATCATATTTGATGGCCCAAAAAAATTTAAGGCGATCGGGGTTAGGGGTCCCGGGCCCACTCGGAAGGCGTGGGCTATAGCACACGAAAATATGGGAATCGGGCGGAATTCTTGTTTTATCGCCGTAAAATGCAAAACAATGAGGAGAGGTCATGGCGGTGCAGTAACTATGGTTCCTTAGGTCATATTTGATGGCCCGGGAAAATTTTAGGCGATACGAGTCCGGGGGGGCTGCCTTATGGGAAGGCGTGGGATATATCACACGAAATATGGGAATCGGGCGGAATTCTAATTTCTTGGCCGTAAAAATGCAAATCGATGAGGAACGGTCATGGCGGGGCAGTGACTATGGTTCCTTAGGTATTATTTGATAGCCTGTAAAAATTTTAGGCTATCGGGGTCCGGGGACCCGGGCCCACTCAGAATGCGTGGGCTATACGAAAATATGGGAATCGGGCGGAATTCTAGTTTTTTGTCCTTAAAACGCAAAACAACGAGGTGAGGTCATGGCGGGGCAGTGACTATGGTTCCTTAGGTCGTATTTGATGGCATGGAAAACTTTTATGCGATCCGGGTCCGGGGGACCCTTCCCAATGGGAAGGCGTGGGCTATATATCAAGAAAATATCGGAATCGGGCAGAATTCTAGTTTTTTGGCCATAAAACATAAAAAAACCATGAACAGTCATGGTGAGGCGGTGAGTATGGTTCTTTAGGTCGTATTTGATGCCCCGAAAAATTTTTAGGCGATCCGAGTCCGGAAGGGCCGGCCCACTCGGAAGGCGTGGACTATAGCATACGAAAATATGGGAATCGAGCGGAATTTTAATTTTTTGGCCGTAAAATGCAAAAAATGAGAAACGATCATGGGGAAGAGGTAACTATGGTTCCTTAGATTGTATTTCATGGCCCGAAAAAGTTTTAGGCGATCGGGGTCTCGGGCCAGCGCCCACTCGGAAGGCATGGGCATAGCACACGAAAATATGGGAATTTGGCAGAATTCTAGTATTTTGGTCGAAAAATGCAAATAATCAGAGGAACGGTCATGGCGAGGCGGTGACTATTATTCCTTAGGTCGTATTTGATGGCCCTAAAAAATTGTAGACGATCCAGTTACGGGGGTCCCGGGCCCATTCAGAAGGCGTGGGCGATAGCACACGAAAATATGGGAATCGGGCAGAATTCTAGTTTCTTGGCCGTAAAACGCAAAACAATGAGGAACGGTCATAGCGGGATGGTGACTATGGTTACTTAGGTGGTATTTGATGGCCCGGAAAAATTTAAGGCGATCCGAGTCTGGAGGGGCTCCACCCACTCGAAAGGCGGCACACAAAAATATGGTAATCGGGCTGAATTCTAGTTTTTTGGCCGTAAAACACAAAAAATGAGGAACGGTCATGTTGGGGCGGTGACTCTGGTTCCTTAGGTCGTATTTGATGGCCCGGAAAAATTTAAGGCAATCGGGGTAAGGGGCCCGGGCCCACACGGAAGGTGTGTGCTATAGCACATGAAAATATGGGAATCGGGCGGAATTCTACATATTTTTGGCCATAAAATGCAAATAAATGAGGAACAGTCATGACGAGGTGGTGACTATGGTTCTTTAGGTCGTATTTGATGGCCCGAAAAAAATTTAGGCGATCCAAGTCCGGGGGCCCGGCCCACTCGGAAGGCGTGGGCTATAGCACACGAAAATATGGGAATCGGGCGGAATTCTCGTTTCTTGGCCGTAAAACACAAAACAATGAGGAACGGTCGTGGCGGGATGGTGAATATGGTTACTTAGGTGGTATTTGATGGCCCAAAAAAATTTAAGGCGATCCGGGTCTGGAGGGGCCCCACCCACTCGGAAGGCGACACACGAAAATATGGTAATCGGGCTGAATTCTAGTTTTTTGGCCGTAAAACACAAAAAATGAGGAACGGTCATGTTGGGGCGGTGAATATGGTTCCTTAGGTCGTATTTGATGGTTCGAAAAATTTTTAGGCGATCGGGGTCCGAGGTGCCCGGGCCCACTGGGAAGCACACGAAAATATAGGAATCGGGCGGAATTCTAGTTTTTTGGCCGTTAAATGCAAACAAATGAGGAACGGTCATGGCAAAGTGGTGACTATGGTTCTTTAGGTTATATTTAATGGCCCGAAAAATTTTTAGGCGATTCGAGTCCGGCCGGCCTGGACCCACTCGGAAGGCATGGGCTATTGTAGACGAAAATATGAGAATCGGGCGGAATTCTAGTTTCTTGGCCGTAAAACGCAAAATAAAAGGAACGGTCATGGAGGGGCGGTGACTATGGGTCCTTAGGTCCTATTTGATGGCCCGAAAAAATTTAAGGCAATCGGGATCAGGGAGACCCGGGCCCACACGGAAGGCGTAGGCATAGCACACGAAAATATGGGAATCGGGCGGAATTCTACATATTTTTGGCCATAAAACGCAAATAAATGAGGAACGGTCATGACGAGGTGGTGACTATGGTTCTTTAGGTCGTATATGATGGCCGAAAAATTTTTAGGCGATCCGAGTCCGGGGGGCCGGCCCACTCGGAAGGCGTGGGCTATAGCACACGAAAATAGGGGAATCGGGCAGAATTTTAGTTTTTTGGCCGTAAAACACAAAAAATGAGGAACGATCATGGCGGAGCTGTAATTATGGTTCCTTAGATCGTATTTCATGGCCCAGAAATTTTTTAGGCGATCGGGGTTCGGGGGCCCGCGCCCACTCGGAAGGTGTGGGCATAGCACACGAAAATATGGGAATCAGGCGGAATTCTAGTTTTTTGGCCGGAAAACGCAAAAAAACGAGAAACGGTCATGGCGGGGCAGTGACTATTGTTCCTTAGGTCATATTTGATGGCCCGGAAAAATTGTAGGCAATCCGGTTCCGGGGGGCCTGTGCCCACTCGGAAGGCGTGGGCTATATCACACGAAAATATGGGAATCAGGGAGAATTCTAGTTTTTTGGCCGTAAAACGCAAAACAACGCGGAACGGTCATGGCGGGGCAGTGGCTATGGTTCATTAGGTCGTATTTGATGGCCCATAAAAAGTTAAGGCTATTCGGGTCCGGGCGGCCCGGGCCCACTCCGAAGGCCTGGGCTATAGCACACGAAAATATGGGAATCGGGCGAAATTCTAGTTTCTTGGCCGTAAAACGCAACAAAATGAGGAATGGTCATAGCGGGGCAGCGACTATGGTTCCTTAGGTCGTATTTGATGGCCAAGAAAATTTAAGGCGATCCAGGTCTGGAGGGGCCCGACCCACTCGGAAGGCGGCACACAAAAATATGGTAATCGGGCTGAAATTTAGTTTTTTGGGCGTAAAACGAAAATAAATGAGGAACGGTCATGGTGGGGCATTGACTATGGTTCCTTAGGTCAAATTTGATGGCCCGGATAAATTTTAGGCGATCGGGGTCCGAGGGGCACGGGCCCACTCGGAAAGCGTGGGCTATAGCACACGAAAATATGGGAATCGGGCAGAATTCTATTTTTTTGGCCGTAAAATGCAAAAATATTATGAATGGTCGTGGCAAGGCGGTGACTATGGTTCTTTAGGTCATATTTGATGGCCCGAAAAACTTTTAGGCGATCCGAGTCCGGGCGGCCCGGACACACTCGGAAGGCATGGGGCTATTATTGCACACGAAAATATGGGAATCAGGCTGAATTCTAGTTTCTTGGCCGTAAAACGCAAAAAAACGAGGAACAGTCATGGCGGGGCGGTGACTATTGTTCCTTAGGTCGTATTTGATGGCCCGGACAAATTGTAGGCGATCTGGTTCCGGGGGGCCTTTGCCCACTCGAAGGCGTGGGCAATAGCACACGAAAATATGGGGATCGGGCGGAATTCTTGTCTTTTGGCCGTATAATGCAAAAAACGAGGAGAGGTCATGGAGGTGCAGTGACTATGGTTGCTTAGGTCGTATTTGATGGCCCGGAAAAATTTAAGGCGATACGGGTCTGGAGGGGCCCGACCCACTCGGAAGGCGGCACACGAAAATATGGTAATCAGGCTGAATTCTAGTTTTTTGGCCGTAAAACGCAAAAACATGAGGAACGGTCATGGCGGGGCGGTGACTATGGTTCCTTAGGTCGTATTTGATGGACCGGAAAAATTTTAGGCGATCGGAGTCCGAGGGGCCCGGGCCCACTCGTAAAGCATGGGCTATAGCACACGAAAATATGGGAATCGGGCGGAATTATAGTTTTTTGGCCGTAAAACGCAAAACAATGAGGAATGGTCATGGCAAGGAGGTAACTATGGTTCTTTAGGTCATATTTGATGGCCCGAAAATATTTTAAGCGATCCGAGTCCGGGCGGCCCGGACCCACTCGGAAGGCGGAAATCTAGTTTCTTGGTCGTAAAACGTAAAATAACGAGGAACGGTCATGGCGGGGCGGTGATATGGTTCCTTAGATCATATTTGATGGCCCAAAAAAATTTAAGGCGATCGGGGTTAGGGGTCCCGGACCCACTCGGAAGGCGTGGGCTATAGCACACGAAAATATGGGAATCGGGCGGAATTCTTGTTTTATGGCCGTAAAATGCAAAACAATGAGGAGAGGTCATGGCGGTGCAGTAACTATGGTTCCTTAGGTCATATTTGATGGCCTGGGAAAATTTTAGGCGATACGAGTCCGGGGGGGCTGCCTTATGGGAAGGCGTGGGATATATCACACGAAATATGGGAATCGGGCGGAATTCTAATTTCTTGGCCGTAAAAATGCAAATCGATGAGGAACGGTCATGGCGGGGCAGTGACTATAGTTCCTTAGGTATTATTTGATAGCCTGTAAAAATTTTAGGCTATCGGGGTCCGGGGGCCCGGGCCCACTCAGAAGGCGTGGGCTATACGAAAATATGGGAATCGGGCGGAATTCTAGTTTTTTGTCCATAAAACGCAAAACAACGAGGTGAGGTCATGGCGGGGCAGTGACTATGGTTCCTTAGGTCGTATTTGATGGCATGGAAAACTTTTATGCGATCCGGGTCCGGGGGACCCTTCCCAATGGGAAGGCGTGGTCTATATATCAAGAAAATATCGGAATTGGGCAGAATTCTAGTTTTTTGGCCGTAAAACGTAAAAAAACCATGAACGGTCATGGTGAGGCGGTGAGTATGGTTCTTTAGGTCGTATTTGATGGCCCGAAAAAATTTTAGGCGATCCGAGTCCGGAAGGGCCGGCCCACTCGGAAGGCGTGGACTATAGCATACGAAAATATGGGAATCGAGCGGAATTTTAATTTTTTGGCCGTAAAATGCAAAAAATGAGAAACGATCATGGGGAAGCGGTAACTATGGTTCCTTAGATTGTATTTCATGGCCCGAAAAAGTTTTAGGCAATCGGGGTCTCGGGCCAGCGCCCACTCGGAAGGCATGGGCATAGCACACGAAAATATGGGAATTTGGCAGAATTCTAGTATTTTGGCCGGAAAATGCAAAAAATCAGAGGAACGGTCATGGCGAGGCGGTGACTATTATTCCTTAGGTCGTATTTGATGGCCCTAAAAAATTGTAGACGATCCAGTTACGGGGGTCCCGGGCCCATTCAGAAGGCGTGGGCGATAGCACACGAAAATATGAGAATCGGGCGAAATTCTAGTTTCTTGGCCGTAAAACGCAAAACAACGAGGAACGGTCATAGCGGAATGGTGACTATGGTTACTTAGGTGGTATTTGATGGCCCGGAAAAATTTAAGGCGATCCGAGTCTGGAGGGGCTCAACCCACTCGAAAGGCGGCACACGAAAATATGGTAATCGGGCTGAATTCTAGTTTTTTGGCCGTAAAACACAAAAAATGAGGAACGGTCATGTTGGGGCGGTGACTCTGGTTCCTTAGGTCGTATTTGATGGCCCGAAAAAATTTAAGGCAATTAGGGTAAGGGGCCCGGGCCCACACGGAAGGTATGTGCTATAGCACATGAAAATGTTGGAATCGGGCGGAATTCTACATATTTTTGGCCATGAAACGCAAATAAATGAGGAACAGTCATGACGAGGTGGTGACTATGGTTCTTTAGGTCGTATTTGATGGCCCGAAAAAAATTTAGGCGATCGAAGTCCGGGGGCCCGGCCCACTCGGAAGGCGTGGGCTATAGCACACGAAAATATGGGAATCGGGCGGAATTCTATTTTCTTGGCCGTAAAACACAAAACAATGAGGAACGGTCATGGCGGGATGGTGAATATGGTTACTTAGGTGGTATTTGATGGCCCAGAAAAATTTAAGGCGATCCGGTTCTGGAGGGGCCCCACCCACTCGGAAGGCGACACACGAAAATATGGTAATCGGGCTGAATTCTAGTTTTTTGGCCGTAAAACACAAAAAATGAGGAACGGTCATGTTGGGGCGGTGACTATGGTTCCTTAGGTCGTATTTGATGGTTCGAAAATTTTTTAGGCGATCGGGGTCCGAGGTGCCCGGGCCCACTGGGAAGCACACGAAAATATAGGAATCGGGCGGAATTCTAGTTTTTTGGCCGTAAAATGCAAACAAATGAGGAACGGTCATGGCAAGGTGGTGACTATGGTTCTTTAGGTTATATTTAATGGCCCGAAAATTTTTTAGGCGATCCGAGTCCAGGGGGCCGGCCCACTCGAAAGGCATGGGCTATAGCACACGAAAATATGAGAATCAGGCGAAATTCAAGTTTTTGGCCGTAAAACACAAATCATCAGGAACGATCATGGTGGAGCAGTAACTATGGTTCCTTAGAACGTATTTCATGGCTCGGAAAATTTTTAGGCGATCGGTGTACGTGGGAAGATGCCCACTCGGAAGGCGTGGGCATAGCACACGAAAATATGGGAATCGGGCGGAATTCTAGTTTTTTGGCCGTAAAATGCAAAAAAAGAGGAGAGGTCATGGTGGAGAAGTGACTATGGTTCCTTAGATCATATTTGATGGCCCGGAAAAATTTTAGGCGATCCGGGTTCAGGGGGCCCTGCCCACTGGGAAGGCGTGGGCTATATCACACGAAAATGTGGGAATCGCACAGAATTCTTGTTTTTTAGCCATAAAACGCAAAAAAAACTAGGAACGGTCATGGCGAGGCGGTGACTAAGGTTCTTTAGATCATATTTGATGGCCCGAAAAAATTTTAGGCGATCCGAGTAGAGGGGGGCCGGCCCACTCGAAAGGGGTGGGCTATAGAACACGAAAATATGGGAAACAGGCGGAATTCAAGTTTTTTGGCCGTAAAACGCAAATCATGAGGAGCGATCATGGCGGAGTAGTAACTATGGTTCCTTAGATCGTATTTCATGGCTCGGATAATTTTTAGGCGATCGGTGTACGTGGGACGGCGCCCACTCGGAAGGCATGGGCATAGCACACGAAAATATGGGAATCGGGCGGAATTCTAGTTTCTTGGCCGTAAAATGCAAAACAATAAGGAACGGTCATGGCGGAGTGGTGACTATGGTTTCTTAGGTATTATTTGATAGCCCGAAAATTTTTTAGGCAATCGGGGTCCGGGGGCCCGGGCCCACACGGAAGGCGTGGGCTATAGCACACGAAAATATGGGAATCGTGCGGAATTCTAGTTTTTTGGCCGTAAAACGCAAAAAACAAGGAAAGGTCAAGTCGGGGTAGTGACTATGGTTCCTTAGGTCGTATTTGATGTCTTGGGAAATTTTTAGGCGATCCGGGTCCGTAGGGCCCTGCCCAATAGGAAGGCGTGGGCTATATATCACGGAAATATGGGAATGAGGCGGAATTCTAGTTTTTTGGCCGTAAAACACAAAAAAACCAGGAACGGTCATGGCGAGGCGATGACTATGGTTCTTTAGATTGTATTTGATGTCTCGAAATAATTTTAGGCTATCCGAGTCCGGGGGGGCCGGCCCACTCGAAAGGCGCGAAAATATGGGAATCGGGCGGAATTCAAGTTTTTTGGCCGTAAAATCGCAAAAAATGAGGAACGCTCATGGCGGAGCAGTGACTATGGTTCCTTATATTGTATTTCATGGCCCGGCAAATTTTAGGCGATCGGGGTCCGGGGGCTCACGCCCACTCGGAAGGCGTTGACATAGCACACGAAAATATCAGAATCGAGCAGAATTCTTGTTTTTTGGCCGTAAAACGCAAAAAAAAGAGAAAGGGTCATGGCGAGGCGGTGACTATGGTTCTGCAGATCGTATTTGATGGCCCGAAAATTTTTTAGGCGATCCGAATTTGGGGAACCGTGTCCTCTAGGAAGGCGTGGGCTATATCACACGAAAATATGGGAATCACGCAGAATTCTTGTTTTTTGGCCGTAAAACGCAAACAAAACGAGGAACGGTCATGGAGAGGTGGTGACTATGGTTCTTTAGATTGTATTTGATGGCCCGAAAAAATTTAAGGCGATTCGGGTCTTGAGGGGCCCGGCCCACGAAACGGCACACGAAAATATGGTAACGAGGCTGAATTCTAGTTTTTTGGCCGTAAAATGCAAGAAACTGAGGAATGGTCATGGTTCCTTAGGTCATATTTGATTGCCTAGAAACATTTTAGGCGATCAGGGTCCGGGGGCCCGGGTCCACTCGGAAGGCGTGGGCTATAGCACACGAAAATATAGGAATCGGGCGGAATTCTATGTTTTTTGCCGTAAAACACAAAACAAATGGAATGGTCATGGCAAGGTGATGACTATGCTTCTTTAGGTCATATTTGATACCCCGAAAAAAATTTAGGCGATCCGAGTCCTGGCGGCCCGGACCCACTCGAAAGGCATGGGCTATAGCACACGAAAATATGGAAATCAGGCAGAATTCTAGTTTCTTGGCCGTAAATTGCAAAAAAATGAGGAAAGGTCATGGTGGAATGGTGACTATGGTTCATTAGGTCGTATTTCATGGCCCGAAAAAATTTAAGGCGATCCGGGTTCGGAGGGGCCCGGCCTACCCGGAAGGCGGCACCCAAAAATATAGGAATAGGGCGGAATTCTAGTTTTTTTATCGGAAAAAGCAAAAGAACTAGGAACCTTCATGGCGGGGCGGTGACTATGGTTCCTAAGGTCGTATTTGATGGCGCGGAAAAATTTTAGGGGATCCAAATCCTGGGGGCCCATGGCCACTCGGAAGGCGTGGGCTATAGCACACGAAAATATGGGAATAATGTGAAATTCTAGTTTTTTGGCCGTAAAACGCAAATCAACGAGGAACGGTCATGGAGGGGCGGTGGCTATGGTTCCTTAGGTTGTATTTGATGGCCCATAAAAATTTTATTCTATTCGGGTCTGGGCGGCCCGGGCCCACTCAAAAGGCATGGGCTATAGCACACGCAAATATGGGAATCGTGCGGAATTCTAGTTTCTTGGCCGAAAAATGCAAAAACGAACGAGGAACGGTCATGGAGGGGCGGTGAATATGGTTCCTTATGTCGTATTTGATGGCTCGAAAAAATTTAAGGCGATCCAGGTCAAGAGGGGCCCGACCAACTCGGAACGCGGCACACGAAAATATGGTAATCGGGCTGAATTTTAGTTTTTTGGCTGTAAAACACAAAATAAGACCTACGGTCATGGCGGGGCAGTGACTATGGTTCCTTATGTCGTAATTGATGGCCCGAAAAAATTTTAGGCGATCGGGATCCGAGGGCCCTGGGCCCACTCGGAAGGCGTGGGCTATAGCACACGAAAATATGGGAATCGAGCGGAATTCTAGTTTTTTGGCCGTAAAATGCAAAAAAAGAGGAGAGGTCATGGCGGGGCAGTGACTATGGTTCCTTAGGTCATATTTGATGGCCCGGAAAAATTTTAGGCGATCTGGGTTCAGGGGGCCCTGCCCACTGGGAAGGCGTGGGCTATATCACACGAAAATGTGGGAATCGCACGGAATTCTAGTTTTTTATCTGTAAAATGCAAAAAAACCAGGAACGGTCATGGCGAGGCGGTGACTATGGTTCTTTAGATCGTATTTGATGGCTCGAAAAATTTTTTTAGGCGATCCGAGTCCGGGGGGGCAGCCCACTCGAAAGGCGTGGGCTATAGCACACAAAAATATGAAAATCAGGCGGAATTCAAGTTTTTTGGCCGTAAAACGCAAAAAATGAGGAACGATCATGGCGGAGCAGTAACTATGGTTCCTTAGATCGTATTTCATGGCCCGGCAAATTTTTAGGCGATCGGTGTACGTGGGCCCGCGCCCACTCGGAAGGCGTGGGCATAACACACGAAAATATGGTAATCGGGCGGAATTCATGTTTTTTGGCCTCAAAACGCAAAATAAAACGAGGAACGGTCATGGTGGGGCAGCGACTATTATTCCTTAGGTCATATTTGATGGCCCGAAAAAATTGTAGGCGATCCGGTTCCGGGGGGCCCGTGCCCACTCAGAAGGCGTGGGCTATAGCACACGAAAATATGGGAATCAGATGGAATTCTAGTTTTTTGGCCGTATAACACAAAAGAACGAGGAGAGGTCATGGCGGTGTAGTGACTATTGTTCCTTAGGTCGTATTTGATGGCCCGAAATTTTTTAAGGTGATACGGGTCCGGGGGGCCCTGCCCAATGGGAAGGCGTGGGTTATATCACACGAAAATATGGGAATCGGGCGGAATTCTAGTTTCTTGGCCGTAAAATGCAAAACAATGAGGAACGGTCATGGCGGGGCGGTGAATATAGTTTCTTAGGTATTATTTGATAGCCCAAAAAATATTAGGAGATCGGGGTCCGGGGGGCCCGGGCCCACTCGGAAGGCGTGGGCTATAGCACACGAAAATATGGGATTCGTGCGGAATTCTAGTTTTTGGCCGAAAAATGCAAAAAAAGAGAAGAGGTTGTGGCGGGGCAGTGACTATGGTTCCTTAGGTCATATTTGATGGCCCAAAAATTTTTTAGACGATCCAGGTTCGGGGGGCCCTGGCGAGGCGGTGACTATGGTTTTTTAGATCTTATTTGATGGCCGAAAATTTTTTTAGGCAATCCGAGTCCAGGGGGGCGACCCACTCGAAAGGCGTGGGCTATAGCACTAGAAAATATGGGAATCAGGCGGAATTCATGTTTTTTGGCCGTAAAACGCAAAAAATGAGGAACGATCATGGCGGAGTAGTAACTATGGTTCCTTAGATCGTATTTCATAGCCCGAAAAATTCTTAGGCGATCGGGATCCGGGGGCCCGCGCCCACTCGGAAGGCGTGGGCATAGCACACGAAAATATGGGAATCGGGCGGAATTCTAGTTTTATGGCCGCAAAACGCAAAACAAAATGAGGAACGGTCATGGCGGGGCGGTGACTATTGATCCTTAGGTCGTATTTTATGGCTGGAAAAATTATAGGCGATCCGATTCCGGGGAGGCTGTGCCCACTCGGAAGGCGTGGGCTATAGCACACAGAAATATGGGAATCATGCGAAATTCTAGTGTTTTTTTGCCGTAAAACGCAAAAAAAATGAGGAAAGGTCATGTCGGGGTAGTGACTATGGTTCCTTAGGTCGTATATAATGGTCTGGGAAATGGGAAGGCGTGGGCTATATCACACGAAAATATGGGAATCGGGTGGAATTCTAGTTTTTTGACCGTAAAACGCAAAATAACGAGCAACGATCATGGCGAGGCGGTGAATATGGTTATTTAGATAGTATTTGATGGCCCGAAAAAATTTTAGGCGATTCGGGTTCGGGGGGCCCTGCCCACTGGGAAGGCGTGGGCTATATCACATGAAAATATGGGAATCAGGCGGAATTCTAGTTTTTGGCCGTAAAATGCAAAAAAATGAGGAACGTTCATGGCAAGATGGTGACTATGGTTTTTTAGGTTGTCTTTTATGGCCCGGAAAAATTTAAGGCAATCCGGGTCTTGAGGGGCCCTGCCCACTCAGAAGGCGGCGCACGAAAAGATGGTAATCGGGCAGAATTCTAGTTCTTTGGCCGTAAAATGCAAAACAATGAGGAACGGTCATGGTTCCTTAGGTAGTATTTGATGGCCTAGAAACATTTTAGGCGATCCGAGTCCCGGGGGGGCACTCGAAAGGCGTGGGCTATAGCACACAAAAATATGGAAATCAGGCGGAATTCAAGTTTTTTGGCCGTAAAACGCAAAGAATGAGGAACGATCATGGCGGAGCGGTAACTATGGTTCCTTAGATCGTATTTCATGGCCCAAAAATTTTTTAGGCGATCGGGGTCCGGGGGCCCGCGCCCACTCGGAAGACGTGGGCATAACACACGAAAATATGGGAATCGGGCGGAATTCCAATTTTTTGCCCGCAAAACGCAAAACAAAATGAGGAACGGTCATGGCGAGGCGGTTACTATTGTTCCTTAGGTCGTATTTGATGGCCCAGAAAATTTTTAGGCGATCCGGTACCGGGGGGCCCGTGCCCACTCGGAAGGCGTGGGCTATAGCACACGAACATATGGGAATCGGGCAGAATTCTAGTTTTTTGGCCGTAAAACGCAAAACAATGAGGAACGGTCATGGAGGGGCAGTGACTGTGGTTCCTTATATCGTATTTGATGGCCTAGAAACATTTTAGGCGATCCGAGTCCGAGGGCCGGCCCACTCTAAAGGCGTGGGCTATAGCACATGAAAATATGGGAATCAGGCGGAATTCTATGTGTTTAGCCATAAAACGCAAAACAATGAGGAACGGTCATGGCAAGGCGGTGACTATGGTACTTTAGGTCATATTTGATGGCCCGAAAAAATTTTAGTCGATCCGAATCCGGGCGGCCCGGACCCACTCGAAAGGCATGGGCTATAGCACACGAAAATATGAGAATCGGGCGGAATTCTAGTTCCTTGGCCGTAAAACGCAAAAGAACGGGCAAAGGTCATGGTGGAATAGTCACTATGGTTCCTTAGGTCGTATTTGATGGCACGGAAAAATTTAAGGCAATCCGGGTTCGGAGGGGCCCGGCCTACTCGAAAGGCGGCACACGAAAATATGGGAATCGGGCGGAATTCTAGTTTTTTGGCCGGAAAAAGAAAAAGAACTAGGAACGATCATGGCAGGGCGGTGACTATGGTTCCTTAGGTCGTATTTGATGGAACGGAAAAATTTTAGGGGATCCGGTTCCCGGGGGCCCGTGCCCACTCGGAAGGCGTGGGCTATAGCAGACGAAAATATGGGAATCGGGCGGAATTCTATTTTTTTGGCTGGAAAAAGCAAAAACAACGAGGAATGGTCATGGAGGCGCGATAATTATTGTTCCTTAGGTCGTATTTGATGGCCCAGAAAAATTGTAGGCGATCCGGTTCCGGGGGCCCGTGCGCACTCAGAAGGTGTGGGCCAGCACACGAAAATAGTGGAATCGGGTGAAATTGTAGTTTTTTGGCCGTAAAATGCAAAACAGCGAGGAACGGTCATGGCGGGGCGGTGACTATGGTTCATTATGTCGTATTTGATGGCCCGGAAAATTTTTAGGCGATCATGGTCCCGGGACCCCGGGCCCACTCGGAAGTCGTGGGATATAGCGCACGAAAATATGGGAATCGGGCGGAATTCTAGTTTTTTGGCCGTAAAATGTATAACAACGAGGAGAGGTCAAGGCGAGGCAGTGACTATCGTTCCTTAGTTCATATTTGATGGCCCGAAAATATTTTAGGCGATCCGGGTTCGGGGGGCCTGCCCACTGAGAAGGCGTGGGCTATATTACATGAAAATATGGGAATCAAGCAGAATTCTAGTTTTTTGGCCGTAAAATGCAAAAAAATGAGGAACAGTCATGGAAAGATGGTGACTATGGTTCTTTAGGTTGTATTTTATGGCCCGGAAAAATTTAAGGCAATCCGGGTCTTGACGGGCCCGGCCGACTCAGAAGGCGACACATGAAAATATGATAATCGGGCTGAATTCTAGTTTTTTGGCCATAAAACGCAAAAAAATGAGGAACAGTCATGGTTCCTTAGGTCGTAATTGTGGCCTAGAAATATTTTAGGCGATCGGGGTCCGGGGGGCCTGGGCTCACTAGGAAGGCGTGGGCTAGCACATGAAAATATGGGAATCGGGCGAAATTCTATGTGTTTTGCCGTAAAACGCAAAAGAATGAGGAACGGTCATGGCAAGGCGGTGACTATGGTTCTTTAGGTCATATTTGATTGCTCGAAAAAATTTAAGGCGATCCGAATCCGGGCGGCCCGGACCCACTCGGAAGGCATGGGCTATAGCACACGAAAATATGGGAATCACGCGGAATTCTAGTTTCTTGGCCGTAAAACGCAAAAGAACGGGCAAAGGTCATGGTGGAACAGTCACTATGGTTCCTTAGGTCGTATTTGATGGCCCGAAAAAATTTAAGGCAATCCGGGTTCGGAGGGGCCCGGCCTACTCGGAAGGCGGCACACAAAAATATGGGAATCGGGCGGAATTCTAGTTTTTTGGCCGGAAAAAGAAAAAGAACTAGGAACGATCATGGCGGGGCGGTGACTATGGTTCCTTAGGTCGTATTTGATGGAGCGGAAAAATTTTAGGGGATCCGGTTCCCGGGGGCCCGTGCCCACTCGGAAGGCGTGGGCTATAGCAGACGAAAATATGGGAATCGGGCGGAATTCTATTTTTTTGGCTGGAAAAAGCAAAAACAACAAGGAACGGTCATGAAGGCGCGATAACTATTGTTCCTTAAGTCGTATTTGATGGCCCGGAAAAATTGTAGGCGATCCGGTTCCGGGGGGCCCGTGCCCACTCAGAAGGCGTGGACTAGCACATGAAAATAGTGGAATCGGGTGAAATTGTAGTTTTTTGGCCGTAAAATGCAAAACAGCGAGGAACGGTCATGGCGGGGCGGTGACTGTGGTTCATTATGTCGTATTTGATGGCCCGGAAAATTTTTAGGCGATCATGGTCCGGGGACCCCAGGCCCACTCGGAAGGCGTGGGATATAGCACACGAAAATATGGGAATCGGGCGGAATTCTAGTTTTTTGGCCGTAAAACATAAAACAACGAGGAGAGGTCAAAGAGGGGCAGTGACTATCGTTCCTTAGTTCATATTTGATGGCCCGAAAAATTTTTAGGCGATCCGGGTTCGGGGGAGCCTGCCCACTGAGAAGGCGTGGGCTATATCACATGAAAATATGGGAATCAAGCAGAATTCTAGTTTTTTGGCTGTAAAATGCAAAACAAATGAGGAACAGTCATGGCAAGATGGTGACTATGGTTCTTTAGGTTGTATTTTATGGCCCGAAAAAATTTAAGGCAATCCGGGTCTAGACGGGCCCGGCCGACTCAGAAGGCGGCACATGAAAATATGATAATCGGGCTGAATTCATGTTTTTTGGCCGTAAAACGGAAAAAATAAGGAACGGTCATGGTTCCTTAGGTGGTAATTGTGGCCTAGAAACATTTTAGGCGATCGGGGTCCGGGGGGCCCGGGCCCACTAGGAAGGCGTGGGCTATAGCACATGAAAATATGGGAATCGGGCGGAATTCTATGTGTTTTGCCGTAAAACGCAAAAGAATGAGGAATGGTCATGGCAAGGCGGTGACTATGGTTCTTTAGGTCATATTTGATGGCCCAAAAAAATTTTAGGCGATCCGAGTCCAGGCAGCCCGGACCCACTCGGAAGGCATGGGCTATAGCAAACGAAAATATGGGAATCGGGCGGAATTCTAGTTTCTTGGCAGTAAAACGCAAACAAAACGGGGAAAGGTCATGGTGGAACGGTGACTATGGTTCCTTAGGTCGTATTTGATGGCCCGAAAAAATTTAAGGCGATCCGGGTTCGGAGGGCCCCGGCCTACTCGGAAGGCAGCACACGAAAATATGGGAATCGAGCGAAATTCTAGTTTTTTGGCCGGAAAAAGCAAAAGAACTAGGAACGATCATGGTGGGGCCGTGACTAAGGTTCCTTAGGTCGTATTTGATGGCTCAGAAAATTTTTAGGGGATCCGTTCCTGGGGGCCCGTGCCCACTCGGAAGGTGTGGGCTATAGCACACGAAAATATGGGAATCGGGCAAAATTCTAATTTTTTGGCCGGAAAAGCAAACAAAACGAGGAACGGTCATGGAGGGGCGGTGACTATGGTTCCTTATGTCGTATTGGATGGCCCAGAAAATTTAAGGCGATCCAAGTATGGAGGGGCCCGACCCACTCGGAATGCGGCACACGAAAATATGGTCATCGGGCTGAATTCTAGTTTTCTGGCCGTAAAATACAAAACAACGAGGTATGGTCATGGTGGGGCAGTGACTACGGTTCCTTATGTCGTATTTGATGGCCCGAAAAATTTTAGGCAATCGGGGTCCGGGGGTCTGGGACCACTCGGAAGGCGTGGGCTATAGCACACGAAAATATGGGAATCGCGCAGAATTCTAGTTTTTTGGCCAAAATTTGCAAAAAATGAGGAATGATCATGGCGGGGCGGTGACTATGGTTCCTTAGATCATATTTGATGGCCCGGAAAATTTTTTGGTGATCGGGGTCCGGGGTTCCCGGGACCACTTGGAAGGCGTGTGGTATAACACACGAAAATATGGGAATCGGGCAGAATTCTAGTTTTTTGGCCGAAAAATGCAAAAAATGAGGAACGATCATGGCGGGGCGGTGACTATGGTTCCTTAGGTCGTATTTGATGGCCCGCAAAAATTTTAGGTGATCCGAGTCCGGCGGGCCCGACCCACTCGGAAGGCGTGGGCAATAGCACACGAAAATATGGGAATCACGCGGAATTCTAGTTGTTTGGTCGAAAAACGCAAAAAATAAGGAACGATCATGGCAGGGCGGTTACTATGGTTCCTTGGGTCGTATTTGATGGCCCGAAAAAATTTTAGGCAATCGGGGTCCGGGGGTCCCGGGACCACTTGGAAGGTTATAACACACGAAAATATGGTAATCGGGTGGAATTCTAGTTTTTTGGCCGAAAAATGCAAAAAATGAGGAACGATCATGGCGAGGCAGTGACTATGGTTCCTTAGGTCATATTTGATGGCCCGGAAAATTTTCGGCGATCCGAGCCCGGGAGGCCCGGCCCACTCGAAAGGCGTGGGCAATAACACACGAAAATATGAGAATCGGGCGGAATTCTAGTTTTTTGGCCGAAAAATGTAAAACATGAGGAACGATCATGGCGGGCGGTTACTATAGTTCCTTGGGTCGTATTTGATGGCCCAGAAAATTTTTAAGCAATCGGGGATCGGGGTCCCGGTACCACTTGGAAGGCGTGGGCTATAACACACGAAAATATGGGAATCGGGCAGAATTCTAGTTTTTTTGCCGAAAAATGCAAAAAATGAGGAAAGATCATGGCGGAGCGGTGACTGTGGTTCCTTAGGTCGTATTTGATGGCCCGAAAAAATTTTAGGCGATTCGAGTCCGGGAGGCCCGGCCCACCTGGAAGGCGTGGGCAATAACACACGAAAATATGGGAATCAGGCGGAATTCTAGTTTTTTGGCCGAAAAATGCAAAAAATGAGGAACGATCATGGAGTGGAGGTTACTATGGTTCCTTTGGTCTTATTTGATGGCCCGAAAAAAATTTAGGTGATCCGAGTTCGGGGGGCCCGCCCCCCTCGGAAGGCGTGGGCTATATAGGACACGAAAATATGGGAATCGGGCGGAATTCTAGTTTTTTCGCTAAAAAAATGCAAACAACTAGGAACGTTCATGGCGGGGCGGTGACTAAGGTTCCTTTGGTCGTATTTGATGGTCGGGAAAAATTTTAGGCGATCGGGGTCCGGGAGTCCCGGGTCCACTTGGAAGGCGTGGGCTATAGCACACGAAAATATGGGAATCGGGCGGAATTCTAGTTTTTTGGCCGTAAAATGCAAAAAATGAGGAAAGGTCATGGCGGGGCGGTGACTATGGTTCCTTATTTCGTATTTGATGGCCGGAACAATTTTAGGCGATCCGGCTCAGGGGGGCCCTACCCATTTGGAAGGCGTGGGCAATTATAGTACACGAAAATATGGGAATCGGGCGGAATTCTAGATTTTTGGCCGAAAAATGCAAAAAATAAGGAACGATCATGGAGTGGAGGTGACTATGGTTCCTTTGGTATTATTTGATGGCCCGAAAAAAATTTAGGTGATCCGAGTTCGGGGGGCCCGGCCCACTCGGAAGGCGTGGGCTATATAGCACACGAAAATATGGGAATCGGGCGGAATTCTAGTTTTTTCGCTGAAAAATGCAAACAACTAGGAACGTTCATGGCGGGGCGGTGACTAAGGTTCCTTAGGTCGTATTTGATGGTCTGGAAAATTTTTAGGCGATCGGGGTCTAGGAGTCCCGGGTCCACTTGGAAGGCGTGGGCTATAGCACACAAAAATTTGGGAATCGGGCGGAATTCTAGTTTTTTGGTCGTAAAATGCAAAAAATGAGGAAAGGTCATGGCGGGGTGGTGACTATGGTTCCTTAGGTCGTATTTGATGGTCCGAAAATTTTTTAGCCAATCGGGGTCCGGGGGTCTGGGACCACTCGGAAAGCGGGGGCTATAGCACACGAAAATATGGGAATCGGGAGGAATTCGAGTTTTTTGGCCAAAAAATGCAAAAAATGAGAAACGATCATGGCGAGGCGGTGACTATGGTTCCTAAGGTTTTATTTGATGGCCCGAATTTTTTTAGGAGATCGGGGTTCGGGGGTCCCGGGACCACTTGTAAGGCGTGGGCTATAGCACACGAAAATATGGGAATCGGGAAGAATTCTAGTTTTTTGGCCGAAAAACGCAAAAAATGAGGAACGATCATGGCGGGGCAGTGACTATGGTTCCTTCGATCATATTTGATGGCCCAGAAAATTTTTAGGCGATCGGGGTCCGGGGTTCCTAGGACCACTTGGAAGGCGTGGGCTATAACACACGAAAATATGGGAATCAGGTAGAATTCTAGTTTTTTGGCAGAAAAATGCAAAACATGATGAACGATAATGGTGGGGCGGTGACTATGGTTCCTTAGGTCGTATTTGATGGCCCGGAAAATTTTTAGGCGATCCGAGTCCGGGAGGCCCGGCCAACTCGGAAGGCGTGGGCAATAGCACACGAATATATGGGAATCACGCAGAATTCTAGTTGTTTGGCCGAAAAACGCTAAAAATGAGGAACGATCATGGCGGGGCGGTTACTATGGCTCCTTGGGTCGTATTTGATGGTTCAGAAAAATTTTAGGCGATCGGGGTCCGGGGGTCTGGGACCACTCGGAAGGCGTGGGCTATAGCACACGAAAATATGGGAATCGCGCAGAATTCTAGTTTTTTGGCCAAAATTTGCAAAAAATGAGGAATGATCATGGCGGGGCGGTGACTATGGTTCCTTAGATCATATTTGATGGCCCGGAAAATTTTTTGGCGATCGGGGTCCGGGGTTCCCGGGACCACTTGGAAGGCGTGTGCTATAACACACGAAAATATGGGAATCGGGCAGAATTCTAGTTTTTTGGCCGAAAAATTCAAAAAATGAGGAACGATCATGGCGGGGCGGTGACTATGGTTCCTTAGGTCGTATTTGATGGCCCGCAAAAATTTTAGGTGATCCGAGTCCGGCGGGCCCGACCCACTCGGAAGGCGTGGGCAATAGCACACGAAAATATGGGAATCACGCGGAATTCTAGTTGTTTGGTCGAAAAACGCAAAAAATAAGGAACGATCATGGCAGGGCGGTTACTATGGTTCCTTGGGTCGTATTTGATGGCCCGAAAAATTTTTAGGCAATCGGGGTCCGGGGGTCCCGGGACCACTTGGAAGGCTATAACACACGAAAATATGGTAATCGGGTGGAATCTAGTTTTTTGGCCGAAAAATGCAAAAAATGAGGAACGATCATGGCGAGGCAGTGACTATGGTTCCTTAGGTCATATTTGATGGCCCGGAAAATTTTTGGCGATCCGAGCCCGGGAGGCCCGGCCCACTCGAAAGGCGTGGGCAATAACACACGAAAATATGGGAATCGGGCGGAATTCTAGTTTTTTGGCCGAAAAATGTAAAACATGAGGAACGATCATGGCGGGCGGTTACTATAGTTCCTTGGGTCGTATTTGATGGCCCAAAAAATTTTTAAGCAATCGGGGATCGGGGTCCCGGTACCACTTGGAAGGCGTGGGCTATAACACACGAAAATATGGGAATCGGGCAGAATTCTAGTTTTTTTGCCGAAAAATGCAAAAAATGAGGAAAGATCATGGCGGAGCGGTGACTGTGGTTCCTTAGGTCGTATTTGACGGCCCGAAAAAATTTTAGGCGATCCGAGTCCGGGAGGCCCGGCCCACTCGGAAGGCGTGGGCAATAACACACGAAAATATGGGAATCAGGCGGAATTCTAGTTTTTTGGCCGAAAAATGCAAAAAATGAGGAACGATCATGGAGTGGAGGTGACTATGGTTCCTTTGGTCTTATTTGATGGCCCGAAAAAAATTTAGGTGATCCGAGTTCGGGGGGCCCGGCCCACTCGGAAGGCGTGGGCTATATAGGACACGAAAATATGGGAATCGGGCGGAATTCTAGTTTTTTCGCTAAAAAAATGCAAACAACTAGGAACATTCATGGCGGGGCGGTGACTAAGGTTCCTTTGGTCGTATTTGATGGTCGGGAAAAATTTTAGGCGATCGGGGTCCGGGAGTCCCGGGTCCACTTGGAAGGCGTGGGCTATAGCACACGAAAATATGGGAATCGGGCGGAATTCTAGTTTTTTGGCCGTAAAATGCAAAAAATGAGGAAAGGTCATGGCGGGGCGGTGACTATGGTTCCTTATTTCGTATTTGATGGCCGGAACAATTTTAGGCGATCCGGCTCAGGGGGGCCCTACCCATTTGGAAGGCGTGGGCAATTATAGTACACGAAAATATGGGAATCGGGCGGAATTCTAGATTTTTGGCCGAAAAATGCAAAAAATAAGGAACGATCATGGAGTGGAGGTGACTATGGTTCCTTTGGTATTATTTGATGGCCCGAAAAAAATTTAGGTGATCCGAGTTCGGGGGGCCCGGCCCACTCGGAAGGCGTGGGCTATATAGCACACGAAAATATGGGAATCGGGCGGAATTCTAGTTTTTTCGCTGAAAAATGCAAACAACTAGGAACGTTCATGGCGGGGCGGTGACTAAGGTTCCTTAGGACGTATTTGATGGTCTGGAAAATTTTTAGGCGATCGGGGTCTAGGAGTCCCGGGTCCACTCGGAAGGCGTGGGCTATAGCACACAAAAATTTGGGAATCGGGCGGAATTCTAGTTTTTTGGTCGTAAAATGCAAAAAATGAGGAAAGGTCATGGCGGGGTGGTGACTATGGTTCCTTAGGTCGTATTTGATGGTCCGAAAAATTTTTAGCCAATCGGGGTCCGGGGGTCTGGGACCACTCGGAAAGCGTGGGCTATAGCACACGAAAATATGGGAATCGGGAGGAATTCGAGTTTTTTGGCCAAAAAATGCAAAAAATGAGAAACGATCATGGCGAGGCGGTGACTATGGTTCCTAAGGTTTTATTTGATGGCCCGAATTATTTTAGGAGATCGGGGTTCGGGGGTCCCGGGACCACTTGTAAGGCGTGGGCTATAGCACACGAAAATATGGGAATCGGGAAGAATTCTAGTTTTTTGGCCGAAAAACGCAAAAAATGAGGAACGATCATGGCGGGGCAGTGACTATGGTTCCTTCGATCATATTTGATGGCCCAGAAAATTTTTAGGCGATCGGGGTCCGGGGTTCCTAGGACCACTTGGAAGGCGTGGGCTATAACACACGAAAATATGGGAATCAGGTAGAATTCTATTTTTTGGCAGAAAAATGCAAAACATGATGAACGATAATGGTGGGGCGGTGACTATGGTTCTTTAGGTCGTATTTGATGGCTCGGAAAAATTTTAGGCGATCCGAGTCCGGGAGGCCCGGCCAACTCGGAAGGCGTGGGCAATAGCACACGAATATATGGGAATCACGCAGAATTCTAGTTGTTTGGCCGAAAAACGCTAAAAATGAGGAACGATCATGGCGGGGCGGTTACTATGGCTCCTTGGGTCGTATTTGATGGTTCAGAAAAATTTTAGGCGATCGGGGTCCGGGGGTCTGGGACCACTCGGAAGGCGTGGGCTATAGCACACGAAAATATGGGAATCGCGCAGAATTCTAGTTTTTTGGCCAAAATTTGCAAAAAATGAGGAATGATCATGGCGGGGCGGTGACTATGGTTCCTTAGATCATATTTGATGGCCCGGAAAATTTTTTGGCGATCGGGGTCCGGGGTTCCTGGGACCACTTGGAAGGCGTGTGCTATAACACACGAAAATATGGGAATCGGGCAGAATTCTAGTTTTTTGGCCGAAAAATGCAAAAAATGAGGAACGATCATGGCGGGGCGGTGACTATGGTTCCTTAGGTCGTATTTGATGGCCCGCAAAAATTTTAGGTGATCCGAGTCCGGCGGGCCCGACCCACTCGGAAGGCGTGGGCAATAGCACACGAAAATATGGGAATCACGCGGAATTCTAGTTGTTTGGTCGAAAAACGCAAAAAATAAGGAACGATCATGGCAGGGCGGTTACTATGGTTCCTTGGGTCGTATTTGATGGCCCGAAAAATTTTTAGGCAATCGGGGTCCGGGGGTCCCGGGACCACTTGGAAGGCTATAACACACGAAAATATGGTAATCGGGTGGAATTCTAGTTTTTTGGCCGAAAAATGCAAAAAATGAGGAACGATCATGGCGAGGCAGTGACTATGGTTCCTTAGGTCATATTTGATGGCCCGGAAAATTTTTGGCGATCCGAGCCCGGGAGGCCCGGCCCACTCGAAAGGCGTGGGCAATAACACACGAAAATATGGGAATCGGGCGGAATTCTAGTTTTTTGGCCGAAAAATGTAAAACATGAGGAACGATCATGGCGGGCGGTTACTATAGTTCCTTGGGTCGTATTTGATGGCCCAGAAAATTTTTAAGCAATCGGGGATCGGGGTCCCGGTACCACTTGGAAGGCGTGGGCTATAACACACGAAAATATGGGAATCGGGCAGAATTCTAGTTTTTTTGCCGAAAAATGCAAAAAATGAGGAAAGATCATAGCGGAGCGGTGACTGTGGTTCCTTAGGTCGTATTTGATGGCCCAAAAAAATTTTAGGCGATCCGAGTCCGGGAGGCCCGGCCCACTCGGAAGGCGTGGGCAATAACACACGAAAATATGGGAATCAGGCGGAATTCTAGTTTTTTGGCCGAAAAATGCAAAAAATGAGGAACGATCATGGAGTGGAGGTGACTATGGTTCCTTTGGTCTTATTTGATGGCCCGAAAAAAATTTAGGTGATCCGAGTTCGGGGGGCCCGGCCCACTCGGAAGGCGTGGGCTATATAGGACACGAAAATATGGGAATCGGGCGGAATTCTAGTTTTTTCGCTAAAAAAATGCAAACAACTAGGAACGTTCATGGCGGGGCGGTGACTAAGGTTCCTTTGGTCGTATTTGATGGTCGGGAAAAATTTTAGGCGATCGGGGTCCGGGAGTCCCAGGTCCACTTGGAAGGCGTGGGCTATAGCACACGAAAATATGGGAATCGGGCGGAATTCTAGTTTTTTGGCCGTAAAATGCAAAAAATGAGGAAAGGTCATGGCGGGGCGGTGACTATGGTTCCTTATTTCGTATTTGATGGCCGGAACAATTTTAGGCGATCCGGCTCAGGGGGGCCCTACCCATTTGGAAGGCGTGGGCAATTATAGTACACGAAAATATGGGAATCGGGCAGAATTCTAGTTTTTTGGCCGAAAAATGCAAAAAATAAGGAACGATCATGGAGTGGAGGTGACTATGGTTCCTTTGGTATTATTTGATGGCCCGAAAAAAATTTAGGTGATCCGAGTTCGGGGGGCCCGGCCCACTCGGAAGGCGTGGGCTATATAGCACACGAAAATATGGGAATCGGGCGGAGTTCTAGTTTTTTCGCTGAAAAATGCAAACAACTAGGAACGTTCATGGCGGGGCGGTGACTAAGGTTTCTTAGGTCGTATTTTATGGTCTGGAAAATTTTTAGGCGGTCGGGGTCTAGGAGTCCCGGGTCCACTTGGAAGGCGTGGGCTATAGCACACAAAAATTTGGGAATCGGGCGGAATTCTAGTTTTTTGGTCGTAAAATGCAAAAAATGAGGAAAGGTCATGGCGGGGTGGTGACTATGGTTCCTTAGGTCGTATTTGATGGTCCGAAAAGTTTTTAGCCAATCGGGGTCCGGGGGTCTGGGACCACTCGGAAAGCGTGGGCTATAGCACACGAAAATATGGGAATCGGGAGGAATTCGAGTTTTTTGGCCAAAAAATGCAAAAAATGAGAAACGATCATGGCGAGGCAGTGACTATGGTTCCTAAGGTTTTATTTGATGGCCCGAATATTTTTAGGAGATCGGGGTTCGGGGGTCCCGGGACCACTTGTAAGGCGTGGGCTATAGCACACGAAAATATGGGAATCGGGAAGAATTCTAGTTTTTTGGCCGAAAAACGCAAAAAATGAGGAACGATCATGGCGGGGCAGTGACTATGGTTCCTTCGATCATATTTGATGGCCCAGAAAAATTTTAGGCGATCGGGGTCCGGGGTTCCTAGGACCACTTGGAAGGCGTGGGCTATAACACACGAAAATATGGGAATCGGGTAGAATTCTTGTTTTTTGGCAGAAAAATGCAAAACATGATGAACAATAATGGTGGGGCGGTGACTATGGTTCCTTAGGTCGTATTTGGTGGCCCGGAAAAATTTTAGGCGATCCGAGTCCGGGAGGCCCGGCCAACTCGGAAGGCTTGGGCAATAGCACACGAATATATGGGAATCACGCAGAATTCTAGTTGTTTGGCCGAAAAACGCTAAAAATGAGGAACGATCATGGCGGGACGGTTACTATGGTTCCTTGGGTCGTATTTGATGGTTCAGAAAAATTTTAGGCGATCGGGGTCCGGGGGTCTGGGACCACTCGGAAGGCGTGGGCTATAGCACACGAAAATATGGGAATCGCGAAGAATTCTAGTTTTTTGGCCAAAAATTGCAAAAAATGAGGAATGATCATGGCGGGGCGGTGACTATGGTTCTTTAGATCATATTTGATGGCCCGGAAAATTTTTAGGCGATCGGGGTCCGGGGTTCCCGGGACCACTTGGAAGGCGTGTGCTATAACACACGAAAATATGGGAATCGCGAAGAATTCTAGTTTTTTGGCCGAAAAATGCAAAAAATGAGGAACGATCATGGCGGGGCGGTGACTATGGTTCCTTAGGTCGTATTTGATGGCCCGCAAAAATTTTAGGCGATCCGAGTCCGGCAGGCCTGACCCACTCGGAAGGCCTGGGCAATAGCACACGAAAATATGGGAATCACGCGGAATTCTAGTTGTTTGGTCAAAAAACATAAAAAAATAAGGAACGATCATGGCGGGGCGGTTACTATGGTTCCTTGGGTCGTATTTGATGGCCCGGAAAAATTTTAGGCAATCGGGGTCCGGGGGTCCCGGGACCACTTGGAAGGCTATAGCACACGAAAATATGGGAATCGCGCGGAATTCTAGTTTTTTGGCCGGAAAATGCAAAAAATGAGGAACGATCATGGCGAGGCAGTGACTATGGTTTTTTAGGTCATATTTGATGGCCCGGAAAAGTTTTACGCTATCCGAGTCCGGGAGGCCCGGCCCACTCGGAAGGCATGGGCAATAACACACGAAAATATGGGAATCGGGCGGAATTCTAGTTTTTTCGCCGTAAAAGGCAAAAAATGAGGACCGATCATAGCGGGGCGGTGACTATGGTTCCTTAGGTCATATTTGATGGCGGAAAAAATTTAGGCGATCGGGGTCTGGGGGTCCCGGGACCACTTGGAAGGCGTCGGCTATAGCACACAAAAATATGGGAATCGAGCGGAATTCTAGTTTTTTTGGCCGAAAATGCAAAAAATGAGGAACAGTCATGGTAGGGCGGTGACTATGGTTCATAAGGTCATATTTGATGCCCCGGAAAAATTTAGGCGATACGAGTTCGGAGGGCCTGACATACTCGGAAGGTGTGGGCTATAGCACACGAAAATATGGGAATCGGGCGGAATTCTAGGTTTTTGGTCGTAAAATGCTAAAAATGAGGAAAGATCATGGCAGGGCGGTGACTATGGTTCCTTAGGTTGTATTTGATTGCCCGGAAAAATTTTAGGCGATCCGGTTCCGGGGGACCCCTACCCACTGGGGAGGCATGGGCTATAGCACACGAAAATATAAAAATCAGGTAAAATTCTAGTTTTTTGGCCGAAAAACGCTAAAAATGAGGAACGATCATGGCGGGGCGGTTACTATAGTTCCTTAGGTTGTACTAGATGGCCCAGAAAATTTTTAGGAGATCGGGGTTCGGGGGTCCTGGACCACTTGGAAGGCGTGTGCTATAGCAGCACACGAAAATATGGAAATCGGGCGGAATTCTAGTTTTTTGGGCGTAAAATGACAGAAATGAGGACCGATCATGGCGGGGCGATGACTATGGTTCCTTAGGTTATATTTGAATGCCCGAAAAAATTTTAGGCGATCGGGGTCTGGTGGTCCCGGGACCACTTGGAAGGCGTGGGCTATAACACACAAAAATATGGGAATCAGGCGGAAATCTATGTTTTTTGCCGTAAAATGCAAAAACACGAGGAACTGTCATGTCAGGGCGGTGACTATGGTTCTTTAGGTCGTATTTGATGGCCAGTAAAAATTTTAGGCGATCCGAGTTCGGGGGGCCCAGCCCACTTGGAAGGCGTGGGCTATAGCACACGAAAATATGTGAATCGGGCGGAATTCTAGTTTTTTTGTAGTAAAATGCAAAATATTTGGAACGATCATGGTGGGGCGGTGAATCTGGTTCCTTAGGTTGTATTTGATGGACCGGAAAATTTTTAGGCGATCGGGGTCCGGGAGTCCCGAGTCCACTTGGAAGGCGTGGGCTATTGCAAACGAAAATATGGGAATCGGACGCAATTCCAATTTTTTCGCTGATAAAAGCAAACAACTAGGAACGTTCATGGCGGGGAGGTGACTATGGTTACTTGGGTCGTATTTGGTGGCTCGGAAAAATTTTAGGCGATCCGGCTCCGGGGAGCCCTACCCATTGGGAAGGCCTGGGCTATTATAGCATACGAAAATATGGGAATCGGGTGGAATTCTAGTTTTTTGGCCAAAAAATGCAAAAAATGAGGAACGATCATGGCGGGGAGGTGACTAAGGTTCCTTAGGTCTTATTTGATGGCCCAGAAAAAATTTAGGTGTTCCGAGTCCGGGGGGCCCAGCCCACTCGGAAGGCGTGGGCTATAGCACATGAAAATATGGGAATCGGGCGGAATTCTAGTTTTTTTGCCAAAAAATGCAAAATATAAGGAACGATTATAGCAGGGAGGTGACTATGGTTTCATAGGTCATATTTGATAGCCCGGAAAAATTTTAGGCGATCGGGGTCCTGGGACCACTTTGAAGGCGTGGGCTATAGCACACGAAAATATGGGAATCGGGCAGAATTCTAATTTTTTGGCCGAAAAATGCAAAAAGTGAGGAACGATCATGGCGGGGCGGTGACTATGCTTCCTTACGTCGTAATTAATGGCCCGAAAATTTTTTAGATGTTCCGAGTCCGGGGGGCCCGGCCCAGTCGGAAGGTGTGGGCTATAGCGCACGAAAATATGGGAATCGTGCGGAATTCTAGTTTTTTCGCTGAAAAATGCAAACAACTAGGAACGTTCATGGCAGGGCGGTGACTACAGTTCCTTAGGTCGTATTTTATGGTTCAGAAAAATTTTAGGCAATCGGGGTCCGGGGGTCTCGGGACCACTCGGAAGGCTTGGGCTATAGCACACGAAAATATGGGAATCACGCGGAATTCTAGTTTTTTGGCCGAAAAACGCAAAAAATGAGGAACGATCATGGCGGGGCGGTTACTATGGTTCCTTGGGTCGTATTTGATGGGCCGGAAAAATTTTAGGCGATCGGGGTCAGGGGGTCCCGGGACCACTTGGAAGGCGTGGGCTACAACACATGAAAATATGGGAATAAGGCGGAATTCTAGTTTTTTGGCCGAAAAATGCAAAAAATTAGGAACGATCATGGCGGGGCGGTGACTGTGGTTCTTAGGTCGTATTTGATGGCCCGGAAAAAATTTAGGCGATCCGAGTCCGGGGGCCCGGCCCACTCGGAAGGCGTAGGCAATAGCACATAAAAATATGGTAATCGGGCGGAATTCTAGTTTTTTGGCCGAAAAATGCAAAAAAATGAGAAACGATCATGGCGGGGCAGTGACAATGGTTCCTTAGGTCGTATTTGATGGCCCGGAAAATTTTAGGCGATCGGGGTCCGGAGTTCCTGGGACCACTTGGAAGGCGTGGGTATAGCACACGAAAATATGGGAATCGGGTAGAATTCTAGTTTTTTTGCCGAAAAATGCAAAAAATGAGGAAACATCATGGTGGGGCAGTGACTGTGGTTCCTTAGGTCGTATTTTATGGCCCGGGAAAATTTTAGGCGATCCGAGTCCGGAAGGCCCGGCCCACTCGGAAGGCGTGGGCAATAACACACGAAAATATGGGAATCAGGCGAAATTCTAGATTTTTGGCCGAAAAACGCAAAAAATGAGGAACGATCATGGCGGGCGGTGACTATGGTTCCTTAGGTCGGCTATCGGGGTCCAGGGGTCTGGGACCACTCGGAAGGCGTGGGCTATAGCACACGAAAATATGGGAATCGCACAGAATTCTAATTTTTTGGCCGAAAAACGCAAAAAATGAGGAACGATCATGGCGGGCGGTGAATATGGTTCATTAGATCATATTTGATGGCCCAGAATTTTTTTAGGCGATCGAGGTTCGGGGACCATTTGGAAGGCGTGGGCTGTAGCACAAGAAAATATGGGAATCAGGCGAAATTCTAGTTTTTTGGACGTAAAACACAAAAAAACAAGCAACGATCATGGAAAAGCGGTGACTATGGTTCCTTAGGTCGTATTTGATGGCCCGGAAAAATTTTAGGCGATCGGGGTCTGAGGGTCCCGGGACCACTTGGAAGGTGTGGGCTATAGCACACAAAAACATGGGAATCGAGCGAAATTCTAGGTTTTTTGCTGTAAAATTCAAAAGGCCGAGGAACGGTCATGTCAGGGCGGTGACTATGGTACTTTAGGTCGTATTTGATTGCCCGGAAAATTTTTAGGCGATCCGAGTCCGGGGGCCCGGCCCACTTAGAAGGCGTGGGCTATAGCACACGAAAATATGGGAATCAGGCGGAATTCTAGTTTTTTTGTACTAAAATGCAAAAAATGAGGAACGATTATGGCGGGGCGGTGACTCGGGTTCCTTAGGTCGTATTTGATGGGCCGAAAAATTTTTAGGCGATCGGGGTCCGGAAGTCCCGGGTCCACTTGGAAGGCGTGGGCTATAGCACACGAAAATATGGGAATCGGGCGGAATTCTAGTTATTTGGCCGTAAAATGCAAAAAATGAGGAAAGGTCATGGCGGGGCGGTGACTATGGTTCCTTATTTCGTATTTGATGGCCAGAAACATTTTTGGCGATCCGGCTCCACGGGGCCCTACCCATTTGGAAGGCGTGGGCAATTATAGCACACGAAAATATGGGAATCGGGCGGAATTCTAGTTTTTTGGCCGAAAAATGCAAAAAATGAGGAACGATCATGGAGTGGAGGTGACTATGGTTCCTTTGGTCTTATTAGATTGCCCAAAAAAAATTTAGGTGATCCGAGTTCGGGGGGCCCGGCCCACTCGGAAGGTGTGGGCTATATAGCACACAAAAATATGGGAATCGGGCGGAATTCTAGTTTTTTCGTTGAAAAAATGCAAACAACTAGGAACATTCATGGCGGGGCGGTGACTAAGGTTCCTTAGGTCGTATTTGATGGTCTAAAAAAGTTTTTGGCGATCGGGGTCCGGGAGTACTGGGTCCACTTGGAAGGCGTGGGCTATAGTATACGAAAATATGGGAATCGGACGGAATTCTAGTTTTATGGTCGTAAAATGCAAAAAAAAGAGGAAAGGTCATGGCAGGGCGGTGACTATGGTTCCTTAGGTCGTATTTGATGGTCCGAAAAAATTTTAGGCGATCGGGGTCCGGAGGTCTGGGACCACTCGGAAGGCGTGGGCTATAGCACACGAAAATATGGGAATCGCGAGGAATTCGAGTTTTTTGGCCAAAAAATGCAAAAAATGAGAAACGATCATGGCGAGGCGGTGACTATGGTTCCTAAGATTTTATTTGATGGCCCGAATTTTTTTTAGGAGATCGGGTTTCGGGGTCCCGCGACCACTTGTAAGGCGTGGGCTATAGCACACGAAAATATGGGAATCTGGAAGATTTCTAGTTTTTTGGCCGAAAAACGCAAAAAATGAGGAACGATCATGGCGGGGCGGTGACTATGGTTCCTTCGATCATATTTGATGGCCCGGAAAAATTTTAGGCGATCGGGGTCCGGGGTTCCCGGGACCACTTGGAAGGCGTGGGCTATAACACACGAAAATATGGGAATCAGGCAGAATTCTAGTTTTTTGGCAGAAAAATGCAAAACATGAGGAACGATAATGGTGGGGCGGTGACTATGGTTCCTTAGGTCGTATTTGATGGCACGGAAATATTTTAGGCGATCCGAGTCCGGGAGGCCCGGCCCACTCCGAAGTCTTGGGCAATAGCACACGAAAATATGGGAATCACGCAGAATTCTAGTTGTTTGGCCGAAAAATGCAAAAAATGAGGAACGATCATGGCGGGGCGGTGACTGTGGTTCCTTAGGTCGTATTTGATGGCCCGGGAAAATTTTAAGCAATCCGAGTCCGGGACCCCGGCCCACTCGGAAGGCGTGGGCAATAGCACACGAAAATATGGGAATCACGTGAAATTCTAGTTGTTTGGCCGAAAAACCCAAAAAATGAGGAACGATCATGGCGGGGCGGTTACTATGATTCCTTGGGTCGTATATCATGGATCGGAAAATTTTTAGGCTATCGGGGTCAGGGGTCCAGGAACCACTTGGAATGCGTGGGCTATAACACACGAAAATATGGGAATCGGGCGAAATTCTAGTTTTTTGGCCAAAAAATGCAAAAAATGAGGAACGATCATGGCGAGGCGGTGACTATGGTTTTTTAGGTCATATTTTGTGGCCCGGAATATTTTTAGGCGATCTGAGTCCGGGAGGCCCGGCCCACTCGGAAGGCGTGGGCAATAACACACGAAAATATGGGAATCGGGCGGAATTCTAGTTTTTTGGCCGTAAAATGCAAAAAATGAGGACCGATCATGGCGGGGCGGTGACTATGGTTCCTTAGGTCATATTTGATGGCTCGGAAAAAATTTAGGCGATTGGGGTCTGGGGATCCCGGGACCACTTGGAAGGCGTGGGCTATAGCACACAAAAATATGGGAATCGAGCGAAATTCTAGTTTTTTGGCCGAAAATGCAAAAAATAAGGAACGGTCATGGCGGGGCGGTGACTATGGTTCCTTAGGTCGTATTTTATAGCCCGGAAAAATTTAGGCGATCCGAGTCCGAGAGGCCCGGCCCACTCGGAAGGCGTGGGCAATAGCATACGAAAATATGGGAATCACGCGGAATTATAGTGTTTTGGCCGAAAAATGTAAAAAATGAGGAACGATCATGGCGGGCGGTTACTATGGTTCCTTGGGTCGTATATGATGGCCCAAAAACTTTTTAGGCGATCGGGGTTCGGGGGTCCCGGTACCACTTGGAAGGCTTGGGCTATAACACCCGAAAATATGAGAATCTGGCGAAATTCAAGTTTTTTTGCCGAAAAATGCAAAACATGAGGAAAGATCATGGCGGGGTGGTGACTATGGTTCCTTAGGTCGTATTTGATGGCCCGGAAAATTTTTAGGCGATCGGGGTCTGGGGTCCCGGGACCACTTGGAAGGCGTGGGCTAGCACACAAAAACATGGGAATCGAGCGAAATTCTAATTTTTTGTTTGAAAAATGCAAAACGTGTGCAACGATCATGGCGGGGTGGTGAATATGGTTCCTTAGGTCGTATTTAATGGCCCGGATAAATTTTAGATGTTCCGAGTCTGGGGAGCCCGGCCCACTCGGAAGGTGTGGGCTATAGCGCACGAAAATATGGGAATAAGGCGGAATTCTAGTTTTTTCGCTGACTAATTCAAACAACTAGGAACATTCATGGCGGGGCGGTGAATATGGTTCCTTAGGTCGTATTTGATGGTCCGGGAAAGTTTTAGGCGATCGGGGTCCGGGGGTCCCGGGACCACTCGGAAGGCGTGGGCTATGGCACACGAAAATATGGAAATTGCGCGGAATTCTAGTTTTTTGTCCGAAAAATGCAAAAAACTAGGAACTTTTATGGCGGGGCGGTGACTATGGTTCCTTAGGTCATATTTGATGGTCCGGAAAATTTTTAGGCGATCGGGGTTCGGGGGTCCCGGGACCACTGGGAAGGCGTGGGCCGAAAATATGGGAATCGCACATAATTCTAGTTGTTTGGCCAAAAAATGCAAAAAAAGAGGAACGATCATGGCGGGGCGGTTACTATGGTTCCTTAAGTCGTATTTGATGGCCCGGAAATATTTTAGGCAATCGGGGTCCGGGGATCCCGGGACCACTTGGAAGGCGTGGGCGGAATTCTAAATTTTTGGCCGAATCGGGCGGGGCGGTGACTATCCTTCCTTAGGTCGCATTTAATGGCCCGGAAAATTTTTAGACGTTCCGAGTCCGGGGGGCCCGGCACACTCGGAAGGTCTGGGCTATAGCACACGAAAATATGGGAATCAAGCGGAATTCTAGTTTTTTTGCTGAAAAGTGCAAACAACTAGGAAATTCATGGCAGGGCGGTGACTATGGTTCCTTAGGTCGTATTTGATAGCCCGAAAAAATTTTAGGCGATCCGGCTCCGGGGGGCCCTACCCATTGGGAAGGCATGGGCTATTATAGCATACGAAAATATGGGGATCGGACGGAATTCTAGTTTTTTGGCCGAAAAATGCAAAAGATGAGGTACGATCATGGTAAGGAGTTGACTATGGTTCCTTAGGTATTATTTGACGGCCCGAAAAAAATTTAGGTGATCCGAGTCCGGGGGGCCCAGCCCACTCGGAAGGCGTGGGCTATAGCATACGAAAATATGGGAATCGGGCGGAATTCTAGCTTTTTGGGCGAAAAACGCAAAATATGAGGAACGATCATGGCGGGGCGGTGACTATGGTTTCTTAGGTCATATTTGATGGCCCGGAAATATTTAGGCAATCGGGGTCCGGGGGTTCCGGGACCACTTGGAAGGCGTGGGCTATAGCACACAAAAATATGGGAATCAGGGAGAATTCCAGTTTTTAGGCCGAAAAATGCAAAAAATGAGGAACGATCATGGCGAGGCGGTGACTATGGTTCGTTAGGTCCTATTTGATGGCCCGAAAAATTTTTAGGCGATCCGAGTCTGGGGGGTCCGGCCCACTCGGAAGGCGTGGGCAATAGCACACAAAAATATGGGAATCGGGCGTAATTCTAGTTTTTTGGCCGAAAAATGCAAAACATGAGGAACGATCATGGCGGGGTGGTGACTATGCTTCCTTAGGTCATATTTAATGGCCTGAAAAAATTTTAGACGTTCCGAGTGCGGGGTCCCGGTAGACTCGGAAGGTGTGGGCTATAGCACACAAAAATATGGGAATCGGACGGAATTATAGTTTTTTCGCTGAAAAGCGCAAACAACTAGGAACGTTCATAGCGGGGTGGTGACTATGGTTCCTTAGGTCGTATTTGATGGCCCGGAAAAGTTTTAGGCGATGCGGCTCCGGGGGCCCTACCCATTGGGAAGGCGTGGGCTATTATAGCATACGAAAATATGAGAATCGGGCGGAATTCTAGTTTTTTGACCGAAAAATATTAAAAATGAGGAACGATCATGGCGGGGAGGTGACTTTGGTTACTTAGGTCTTATTTAATGGACCGAAAAAAATTTAGGTGATCCGAGTCCGGGGGGCCCAGCCCACTCGGAAGGCGTGGGCTATAACACACGAAAATATGGAAATCGAGCGGAATTCTAGTTTTTTGGGCTAAAAACGCAAAATATGAGGAACGATCATGGCGGGGCGGTGACTAGGGTTTCTGAGGTCATATTTGATAGCCCAGAAAATTTTTAGGCGATCGGGGTAGGGGGTCCCGGGACGACTTTGAAGGCGTGGACTATAGCACACGAAAATTTGGGAATCAGGCGGAATTCTAAATTTTTAGCCGAAAAACGCAAAAAGTGAGGAACAATCATGGGGGGGCGGTGACTATGCTTCCTTAGGTCGTATTTAATTGCCCGAAAAAATTTTAGACGTTCTGAGTCCGGGGGGCCCAGCACACTCGGAAGGTGTGGGCTATAGCACACGAAAATATGGGAATCAAGCGGAATTCTAGTTTTTTCGCTGAAAAGCGCAAACAACTAGGAACGTTCATAGCGGGGTGACTATGGTTCCTTAGGTCGTATTTGATGGCCCGGAAAAATTTTAGGTGATCCGGCTCCGAGGGGCCCTACCCATTGGGAAGGCATGGGCTATTATAGCATACGAAAATATGGGAATCGGGCGGAATTCTAGTTTTTTGGCCGAAAAATGCAAAAAATGATGAACGATCATAGCGGGGAGTTGACTATGGTTCCTTAGGTCTTATTTGATGGCCCGAAAAAAATTTAGGTGATCCGAGACCGGGGGGTAGTCCACTCGGAAGGCGTGGGCTATAGCACACGAAAATATGAGAATCGGGCGGAATTCTAGTTTTTTGGCCGAAAAACGTAAAATATGAGGAACGATCATGGCGGGGCGGTGACTATGGTTTCTTAGGTCATATTTGATGGCCCGGAAAATTTTTAGGCGATCGGGGTCCGGGGGTCCTGGGACCACTTTGAAGGCGTGGGCTATATCACACGAAAATATGGGAATCGGGCGAAATTTTAATTTTTTGGCCGAAAAATGCAAAAAGTGAGGAACGATCATGGCGGGGCAGTGATGTCACGCCCCGAACCTAGGAGTGAGACCAGCATCCGGTGCCTCACCTAACCTGGCGTACCAAATTGCGACTAAGGGACTTTGAACATATAATGTCATAATTTGGCCATGGGGCCACCTTGCAAGACAATTTGCGAAGCAAAATATAAAACTGAATGGAAACTAGCGCTAACTAAACATCAATATAAAGCTAGGCCGACAAGGCCGTCATAGCTACTACAGCTGACAAACCATCAAATATACATACCAGGCCTACAAACCCAACATACTGCACTAACCAACAGGATATGTCTACAAGCCTCTACTGATAGATATATTGTGATCGGAACAGGGCCCCGACCTACCCATAATATATATAAATACATACAGAAGATGTACAGGAAACCTATACCCGATAACTCCGAAGGATGTGGAGCTTACCGATCAGGCTAAACTCTAGAAACACTTACTGAGGAGGTCTACCCGTCTGTGTATCTGAACCTGCATGCATGAAATGCAGCGTCCCCAGAAAAGGGACGTCAGTACGAAATAATGTACCGAGTATGTAAGGCAATAACATAACTGAAAACTGAAACAGAACTGATAATATAATAACTGGAAGTAACTGGGAGTCAAAGATGATCTGGAGATATACTTACCTGCTGATACTGACTCAACTCCTTCAATATAGTAAGTAAATTAAATGTCCGACCCTATAAGGCTCGGTACGTGTAACTGCTCGGCCGTAGTAGGCTCGCTCATAGGCGCTCGGCCATACTGGGCTCTGTATCTCGGCCATCCTATGCTCGCTCATAGGCGCTCGGCCACAGTAGGCTCGGTATATATAACTTACCATCTGATCAGAGGTTGCCCAATAGGAGCCTGCCCACCGATTATAGCTCGATGGTGGTGAAAATAGTGTAATACTGTATATATATATATCGACCCTCTGCTCTCTTGACTGAATAAAGACAAAAATAAACTCAATATGAAGTCCCGATAAGGGAGAATACTGTAACTTATGAGACTAGGATAGTGTATATAAAGTCGGGAGTATGAGCTTCTCTTTATGCCTCGTTATCAAACACATGTAATTACGAGATCATGCCAAAATGAAGGAAGGGTTTAGCCTTAACATACCTTATCACAATCTTTCCAATCACCAATTTTAACTCACCTCTTTGCACCTTAATCTACAAGAACGATAATAATACTATCATTAAGTTACGAAAGGTACAACTATCGCACAACGAACGACAAGCTTATTTTGTATTAAAATGGGCAGCATCTCCTCTATAATCCTTACTTCCTCCAAATTTAAGATAACACCAACAATACAAGAACACAACAATAACAACATATATACATCATTTTCCAGCCCTATATACGCCATCAAATACTACAAAACAGCCCGACACAACCCAATCTCTTCATACACAAAACGACAACCGTAGTAGTGTCAAACGACCCGGAAATTTTATGACGAACGACCAGCCCACCACTCTACATTTATATGGTGTTTCTACACCCCCTTCCTCCTCCAAAACTCCACAAAACAGTAGTAAAACATGCAGCCCAACAGCAACACAAAACAGTCCGCTACAAGTGAATAACTCGAACTCACGGCTTCCGATCACCGTCCCATGAGTTCTTACAAGTATAGAACGACTTACCATGAATTTACAGCAGAAAAAATGGATGAAATAGATCAGAAAACTCACCTTATTTTTTGGATAACTCAGCTCCTATCTTGGTTCTTCAAACTCTAGGTTTTACCTCCAATTAGAACTTGAAAGGGAGAGAAAATCAATTAGGGTTTGTGGGAAATTTTTGGGAGGATTTTTGCAGAGCTTATGTCTGGTTATTATGCTCTATTTTAATCTAATATATGAATAAAATAGGCCTTTAAAAGGCCTCTTTGGACGACCCGAAATGGCCCATTTTTGGTCTTTCATTTAAGCAAGTAGGTTACACACCTACTTGTCACCTAGCAGCTTGCGCAGTATCGCAAAAATGCCCATATCTCTCTACTCCGATGTGGTATTGACAAATGGTTTAATGAGTTAGAAAATAGACTCATAGATATTTAATTTTATGGGTGGAACACCCCATAACTCTAAGTATATTGGGAGAAAATTTCAGTTACATTTGACCCAAAGTTTCAGTAAAACTTATGAATGTAACTTGTGATGACTTTCATCGACTTTTGTTCCAAAACTCGCTTGACTTCAAAACATAACATACGGATGTCATATGACTAATATAAATCATAACATAATCGCCTTATCATGTAAAGCACCCTAGTCTCACCCCAAAGGTACATGTTATAACATTCCCAACTTGTCGACTTTCGACGAAACATTATTTTCTTCAATTGCTTTAGCTTCTGAACCGTCCAACCCTCTTTATACTTGTTGTTCATGATCTCCAATATTTGTAACCTCAGAGGTAACATGATTAACTTACTTTATATACTTTTAAATATTATCTCATTTTTGGTCCTACATTAGTTTGCTTACGACGCATTTTTACGTACGAAAATATAGGGTGTAATAGGTAACTATGCTTCCTTAGGTCGTATTTAATGGCCCGGAAAAATTTTAGACGTTCCGAGTTCGGTGGGCCCGGCACACTTGGAAGGTGTGGGCTATAGCACACGAAAATATGGGAATCGGGCAAAATTCTAGTTTTTTCGTCCTCACTCCCCCCTTGGGAACATTCGTCCTCGAATGTTTACTCTTAGAGACTTTGGAAAATTTTGCCAGAGTATCCTTCATACACTAGGTTAAAACCAACCTGCACGCAGCCAAAAAACATACTATGCATGCCACACATGGCCAATGTTTATAAATAGCAACACTTTGCCTCACCGACCATAAATCATAATTACTAAAAGTGAAAACTAAAAACTTACCCGATGACCTGCTAGCCTGAATAGAGTTGTGTTGTAGCGTCCCATCTTGAGCCATATCTTCAGTTTGAAATAGGTGGGGGTATTTAGACTTCATTTCTTCCTCCGATTCCCACTTCATCTCTTCTACATTCTTGCTCCTCCATAAAACCTTCACGGAAGCTACCTCCTTATTTCTTAGCTTGCGGATTTGTCGGTCTAGGATGGCAACTGGAATTTCCTCGTATGACAAGTCCTCTGTAATCTGTACATCATCCGTGGGCACCACTCGGGTAGGATCGCCAATGCACTTCCGTAGCATAGATACGTGAAAAACCGGATGGACAGACTCCAATTCTGAGGGCAACTCTAACTCATAAGCTAGTTGGCCCACTCTCCGAATGATCCTATAAGGCCCAATATACCGTGGGCTAAGCTTTCCTTTCTTGCCAAACCTCATCACGCCCTTCATAGGTGATACCTTTAAGAATACCCAGTCATTAATCCTGAACTCTAAGTCTCGTCGCCGCACGTCAGAATATGACTTCTGACGACTCTGAGCTGTCAACAGTCGCTCCCGGATAACCTTTACTTTCTCTATGGCCTGCTGAACCAGGTCTGGCCCATGTAACCCAGATTCTCCAACATCAAACCACCCTATAGGAGATCTGCACTTACGCCCATACAAAGCCTCGTACGGAGCCATCTGGATACTGGAGTGGTAACTGTTATTATATGCAAACTCGATAAGAGGTAGATGTTCATCCCAACTTCTTTTAAAATCCAACACACATACTCGTAACATATCCTCGAGCGTCTGAATTGTGCGCTCGGCTTGTCCATCAGTCTGTGGATGAAAAGCTGTGCTGAGATTCACCTGAGTCCCTAGACCTCTCTGAAATGACCTCCAAAAATGTGCTGTAAACTGAGCCCCACGGTCAGATATAATAGAAACTGGTACTCCGTGTAGCCGCACTATCTCCTTAATATATAACTTTGCATAATCTTCTGCTGTATATGTAGATCTGACCGGTAGGAAGTGAGCTGATTTCGTGAGCCTATCGACTATCACCCATATGGAATCGAACTTACGATTAGAACGAGGTAAACCCATGATAAAGTCCATGTTTATCGCCTCCCATTTCCATGTCGGGATCTCTATAGTCTGCATTAGCCCTCCGGGCTTCTGGTGTTCTACCTTCACTTGCTGGCAACTAGTACATTGGGCGACAAACTCAGCAATGTTCTTCTTCATATCATTCCACCAGTACATATCCTTAATGTCATGATACATCTTCGTCGATCCAGGGTGGATGGAATACCATGAATAATGTGCCTCTGACATAATCCTGTCTCGTAGCCCTGCTACATCTGGAACACACAAACGACCCTTGTATCTGAGAACCCCATCTCCCTTGAGCTCTAACAATGGCTTCTTCTGCTGCGGAACTCGCTCTCTCAACTCGACCAACTCTGGGTCCTCGTACTGCCTTTCCTTGACTTCAGCTATGAGGGATGATTTTGCAGTGTTTTGGATTACAACTCCACCATCCTCAGAATCTACTAACCGAACCCCCAACGAAGCCAATTGATGAATCTCTCTAGCTAATTGTCTTTTCTCGGGCTCTACATGTGCTAAGCTACCCATAGATCGGCGACTTAAGGCATCTGCTACAACATTAGCTTTCCCTGGATGGTAGAGAATGTTAACATCGTAATCTTTCAATAACTCAAGCCATCGCCTCTGTCGCAAATTCAACTCTTTCTGCTTGAAGATATATTGTAGGCTTTTATGATCAGTAAATACATCAACATGAACACCATATAAATAATGCCGCCATATCTTAAGTGCATGGACAACCGCAGCTAACTCGAGGTTGTGGGTCGGATAATTCCTCTCGTGCTTCCTCAACTGCCTTGAAGCATATGCAATTACCTTCCCATGTTGCATCAGGACACATCCTAACCCGGTACCTGAGGCATCACAGTACACGGCATAATCTAGACCCTCTGGAAGTGTTAGAACTGGCGCTGAGGTCAACCTGTTCTTAAGCTCTTGGAAACTCTTCTCACAAGCCTCTATCCATTGAAACTTAGTTTCTTTCTGTGTCAACTTCGTCAATGGTGCTGAAAGGGAAGAAAAACCCTCTACGAACCTCCGATAGTATCCTGCTAAGCCTAGAAAGCTAGGAACCTCTGTCAGAGTGGTAGGTCTAGGCCAAGATTTCACGGCCTCAATCTTCTGAGTGTCCACCTTTATACCTTCATCTGATACAATATACCCCAAGAATGCTATAGACTTCAACCAGAACTCACATTTAGAAAACTTAGCATACAACTTATGATCACGGAGGGTTTGGAGTACCACTCGCAGGTGGTCCGCATGCTCCTCCTCTGAACGAGAATAAACCAAAATATCATCAATAAATACTATCACAAACAGATCTAAAAATGGCCGGAATAGGCTATTCATCAAGTCCATAAATACGGCGGGTGCATTAGTCAACCCGAAGGATATGACAAGGAACTCGAAGTGGCCATATCGGGTCGTGAAGGCTGTCTTCGGAATATCTTTTTCCCGAACTCTGACCTGGTGGTACCCCGACCTCAAATCTATCTTTGAAAAGCATCTAGCCCCCTGCAACTGATCAAACAAGTCATCGATCCTTAGAAATGGATACTTATTCTTAATAGTTACCTTGTTCAGCTGCCTATAATCGATACACATCCTCAGCGAGCCGTCTTTCTCTCCCACAAATAGTACCGGTGCACCCCAAGGTGAGGTGCTGGGCCTGATGTAACCTTTCTCCAGCAAATCTTTTAACTGCTCCTTCAACTCCTTCAATTCGGCAGGTGCAATTCTATATGGAGGGACAGATATTGGTTGAGTTCCTAGAAGCAAATCGATGCTAAAATCAATCTCTCGCTCTAGAGGAGTACCTGGAAGCTCATCTGGAAACACATCTGCATACTCTTTGACTACGGGAATAGACTGAAGTGTAGGTATCTAAGCATCTGCATCTCTAACTCGCACAATATGATAAATGCACCCTTTTGCGATCATTTTCCTCGCCTTCAGATAGGAAATAAACCTACCTCTGGGTGTCGCTGTATTACCTACCCATTCAAGGACTGGCTCACCCGGAAAATGAAATCTGGCTACCTTTGCTCGGCAATCAAGTGTGGCATAGCAAGCTGCCAACCACTCCATGCCCATGATAGCATCAAAATCCATCATCTCTAGCTCAACTAGGTCAGCTGAGGTCTGACGACTACAAATTGTCACCGTACATCCTCGGTAAAACCGTCTAGCAATAATCAATTCTTCGACCGGTGTAGATACTGCAAAAGGATCACTTAGTATTTCAGGCACTATACCAAACTTCCCCGCAACAAATGGGGTAATATACGATAAAGTAGATCCTGGGTCTATCAAAGCATAAGCATCATGAGAGCAAATGGTCAATATACCTATCACAGCGTCTTGTGAAAACTCATGGTCTGTCGACCCGCTAAAGCATAGATACGGTTCTGATTACCACCTGAACTGGAACCTTTACCTCTGCCTCGACCTCTACCAGCCGAAGACTGACACTCGCACCCTGAAGGATGCACGGACATAGATGATCCTGTTGCTGAACTCACTGGTTGTGCCATTCCCCCAGAATCTCTATTTGGGCAATCTCGCATCATATGCCCAGGATGCCCACATGTATAACAAGCATCAAAACCTGCTCGGCATTGGCCCAAGTGTCCTCTACCACAGATGTCATACCGCTGCGGAAATGACCATGTCTGCGCAGAACCTCGCTGTCGCTGCAAACCCGATGCCCGTGAGCTCTCACGTGGTCCTGACTGAGTATAGCGGTCATACCTGTAACCCTATAACTGAGGTGGCGGAGGCCTAGGTGGCCGTCCGAAGTACTGGGTCCTATAACTACCCTGAGATTGCTCCTGAGACCTGGGAAATCTCATCCTCTTACGTTGCCCTTGCCCAGGCCTCTCTGTACCCTGCTGCCGATGCCTACCCCTTTCTATATTCTGGGCGAATGCCTGAATCTGGGAGATATCCATACTATCCTGCAATGCAACGGTGGCACATGCCTCAATTAACTCTGGGGCTAACCCTGCTATAAACCTGTGAATCCTGTCCCGCATAGTAGCAACTATGGATGGTGCATATCTGGCCAATGAGTCAAAACGGAGACTATACTCTCGAACACTCATATTGCCCTACTTGAGGGCTAGAAACTGATTGACTCGAGCCTGTCGGATCTCCCGCGGTAAGTACTGGTCAAGGAAGGCATCTAAAAAATTCTCCCAAATAGTTGGAGGTGCATCACGTCCCCTGGACCTCTCCTATGCCAAGTACCAAAGGATGGCTATATCTCGGAGTCAAAAAGCTGCTAGCTCAACTGCCTCTTTCTCTGTGGCATGCATAACATGAAAGATCCTGTGAAGCTGATCTATGAAATCCTGCGGGTCCTCCCTCCAATTGGAAGGCATGGGCTATAACACACAAAAATATGGGAATCAGGTGTAATTCTAATTTTTTGGCCGTAAAATACATAATATGAGGAACGATCATGGCGGGGCGGGGATTATGGTTCCTTAGGTCATATTTGATGGCCCGGAAAAATTTTAGGCGATCCAGGGTCCGGGGGTTCCGGGACCACTTGGAAGGCGTGGGCTATAACACACGAAAATATGGGAATCAGGCGTAATTCTAATTTTTTGGCCGTAAAATGCAAAATATGAGGAACGATCATGGAGGGGCGGGGATTATGGTTCCTTAGGTCGTATTTGATGGCACGGAAAAATATGGGAATCGGGCGAAATTCTAGTTTTTTGGCCGAAAAATGCAAAATATTAGGAACGATCATGGCGAGGCGGTGACTATGGTTCTTTAGGTCATATTTGACGGCCCGGAAATATTTTAGGCGATCGGGGTCCGGCGGTCTCGGGACCACTTGGAAGGCGTGGGCTATAGCACAAGAAAATCTGGGAATCAGGCAGAATTCTAGTTTTTTGGCCGAAACATGCAAAAAGTGAGGAACGATCATGACGGGGCGGTGACTATGGTTCCTTAGGTCGTATTTAATGGCCTGGAAAATTTTTAGGAAATCCGAGTCCGAGGAGCCCCGCCCACTCGGAAGACGTGGGCAGTAGCACACGAAAATATGGGAATTGCGCGGAATTCTAGTTTTTTGGCCGAAAAATGCAAAAAATGAGGAACGATCATGGCGGGGGGTTGACTATGGTTCCTTAGGTCGTATTTGATGGTCCAGAAAAATTTTAGGTGATCCTGGGTCCGGGGGTCCCGGGACCACTTCGAAGGCATGGGCTATAACACACGAATATATGGGAATCGGGCGGAATTCTAGTTTTTAGGTAGAAAAATGCAAAAATGAGGAACAATCATGCCAGGGCGGTGACTATGGTTCCTTAGGTCGTAATTAATGGCCCGAAAAAATTGTAGACGATCCGAGTCCGGGGGGCCTGGCCCACTCGGAGGCGTGGGCTAGCACACGAAAATATGGGAATTGCGCGGAATTCTAGTTTTTTTTTACTGAAAAATGCAAAATATGAGGAACGATCATGGCGGGGCGCTGACTGTGGTTCCTTAGGTCATATTTGATGGCCCGAAAAATTTTTAGGTGATCCGGGGTCTAGGCGTCCCGGGACCACTTGGAAGGCGTGGGCTATAATATACGAAAATATGAGAATCAGGCGAAATTCTAGTTTTTTTGCCGAAAAATGCAAAAAATGAGGAACGATCATGGGGGACGGTGACTATGGTTACTTAGGTCGTATTTAATGGCCCAGAAATATTTTAGGCGATTCGAGTCCGGGGGGACCGGCCCACTCGGAAGGTGTGGGCTGTAGCACACGAAAATATGGGAATTGCGCGGAATTCTCATTTTTTGGCCGAAAAACGCAAAAAATGAGGAACGATCATGGCGGGGCGGTGACTATGGTTCCTTAGGTCGTATTTGATGGCCCAAAAATTTTTTTTGGTGATCCGGGATCTAGGGGTTCCGGGACCACTTGGAAGGCGTGGGCTATAGCACATGAAAATATGGGAATCGGGTGAAATTCTAGTTTTTTAGCCTAAAAAGGCAAAATATAATGAACAATCATGGCGGGGCGGTGACTAAGGTTCCTTAGGTCGTATTTGATGGCCCAAAAAAATTTTAGGCGATCCGAGTCCGGGGGGCCCGACTCACTCGGAAGGCGTGGGCTATAGCACACAAAAATATGGGAATCAGGCGGAATTCTAGTTTTTTGGCCGAAAAACCCAAAAAATGAGGAACGATCATGGCAGGGCGGGGACTATGGTTCCTTAAGTAGTATTTAATGGCCCGGATAAATTTTAGGCGATCCGGGGGTCCCGGGACCACTTGAAAGGCGTGGGCTATAGCACACGAAAATATGGGAATCGGGCGAAATTCTAGTTTTTAGGCCGAAAAATGCAAAAAATGAGGAACGATCATGGCGGGGCGGTGACTGGTTCCTTAGGTCGTATATAATGGCCAGAAAATATTTTAGGCGATCAGAGTCCGGGGGCCCGGCCCACTCGCATGCATGGGCTGTAGCACACGAAAATATAGGAATTGCGCGGAATTCTAGTTTTTTGGCCGAAAAATGCAAAAAATTTGGAACGATCCTGGCGGGGCGGTGACTATGGTTCCTTAGGTCGTATTTGATGGCCCGAAAAATTTTTAGGTGATCCAGGGTCCGGGGGTCCCGGGACCACTTGGAAGGCGTGGGCTATAGCACACGAAAATATGGGAATCGGGCGAAATTCTAGTTTTTTGGCAGAAAAATACAATAAATGAGGAACGATTATTGTTGAGCGATGACTATGGTAACTTAGGTCGTATTTGATGGCCCAAAATATTTTTAGGTGATCGGAGTTCGGGGAGCCCGGCTCACTCGAAAGGCGTGGGCTATTGCACACAAAAATGTGGGTATCGGGCGAAATTCTAGGTTTTTGGCCGAAAAATGCAAAAAATGAGAAACGATCATGGAGGGGCGGTGACTATGGTTCCTTAGGTCGTATTTGATGGACCAAAAATTTTTTAGGCGATCACAGTCCGGGGGGCTTGGCCCACTCTGAAGGCGTGGGCTATAACACACAATAATTTGGGAATCACGCGAAATTCTAGTTTTTTGGCCAAAAAACACAAACAATGAGGAACGATCCTGGCGGAGCGGTGACTATGGTTCCTTAGGTCGTATTTGATGGCCCCGAAAAATTTTAGGCGATTGGGGTCAGTGGGTCCCGGGACAAGTTGGAAGGCGTGGGATATAGCATACGAAAATATGGGAATCGAGCGGAATTCTTGTTTTTAGGCCGAAAAATGCAAAAATGAGGAACGATCATGGCGGGGCAGAGTCTATGGTTCCTTAGGTTGTATTTAATGGCCCTGAAAAATTTTAGGCGATCGGGGTCCGGGGGTCCCGGGACCACTTGGAAGGCGTGGGCTATAGCACACGAAAATATGGGAATCGGCAGAATTCTAGTTTTTTGGACGTAAAACGCAAACAGTGAGGAACGATCATGGCGGGGCGGTGACTATGGTTCCTTAGGTCGTATTTGATGACCCGAAAATTTTTACACGATCCGCGAGTCCCGTGACCAATTGGAAGGCGTGGGCTATAGCACACAAAAATATGGGAATCGGGCGTAATACTAGTTTTTTGGCCGTAAAATGCAAAAAATGAGGAACGATCATGGCGGGGCGGTGACTATGATTCCTTAGGTTGTATTTGATGGCCCAGAAAATTTTTAGGCGATTGGGGTCCGGGAATCCCGGGACCACTTGGAAGGCGTGTGCTATAGCACACGAAAATATATGGGAATCAGGCGGAATTCTAGTTTTTTAGCCGTAAAATGCAAAAAATGAGGAGAGGTCATGGCGGGGCGGTGACTATGGTTCCTTAGGTAGTATTTGATGGCCCAAAAAAAAATTTCGCGATCCGGCTCCGTGGGCCCCCACCCATTGGGAAGGCGTGGGCTATAGCACATGAAAATATGGGAATCGCGCGGAATTCTAGTTTTTTTGGCTGAAAAATGCAAAAGATTAGGAATGATCTTGGCGAGGCGGTGACTATGGTTCCTTAGGTCGTATTTGAAGTCCCGGAAAAATTTTAGGCGGTCGGGGTCCGGGTCCCGGGACCACTTGGTAGGCGTGGGCTATAGCACACGAAAAACTGGGAATCGAGCGGAATTCTAGATTTTTGGCCGAAACATGCAAAAAGTGAGGAACGATCATGGCGGGGCGGTGACTATGGTTCCTTAGGTCGTATTTGATGGACCGAAAATTTTTTAGGCGATCACAGTCCGGGGGGCTTGGCCCACTCTGAAGGCGTGGGCTATAACACACAATAATTTGGGAATCACGCGAAATTCTAGTTTTTTGGCCAAAAAACACAAACAATGAGGAACGATCCTGGCGGAGCGGTGACTATGGTTCCTTAGGTCGTATTTGATGGCCCCGAAAAATTTTAGGCGATTGGGGTCAGTGGGTCCCGGGACAAGTTGGAAGGCGTGGGATATAGCATACGAAAATATGGGAATCGAGCGGAATTCTTGTTTTTAGGCCGAAAAATGCAAAAAATGAGGAACGATCATGGCGGGGCAGAGTCTATGGTTCCTTAGGTTGTATTTAATGGCCCTGAAAAATTTTAGGCGATCGGGGTCCGGGGGTCCCGGGACCACTTGGAAGGCGTGGGCTATAGCACACGAAAATATGGGAATCGGCAGAATTCTAGTTTTTTGGACGTAAAACGCAAACAGTGAGGAACGATCATGGCGGGGCGGTGACTATGGTTCCTTAGGTCGTATTTGATGAACCGAAAATTTTTACACGATCCGCGAGTCCCGTGACCAATTGGAAGGCGTGGGCTATAGCACACAAAAATATAGGAATCGGGCGTAATACTAGTTTTTTGGCCGTAAAATGCAAAAAATGAGGAACGATCATGGCGGGGCGGTGACTATGGTTCCTTAGGTTGTATTTGATGGCCCAGAAAATTTTTAGGCGATTGGGGTCCGGGAATCCCGGGACCACTTGGAAGGCGTGTGCTATAGCACACGAAAATATATGGGAATCAGGCGGAATTCTAGTTTTTTAGCCGTAAAATGAAAAAAATGAGGAGAGGTCATGGCGGGGCGGTGACTATGGTTCCTTAGGTAGTATTTGATGGCCCAAAAAAAAATTTCGCGATCCGGCTCCGTGGGCCCCCACCCATTGGGAAGGCGTGGGCTATAGCACACGAAAATATGGGAATCGCGCGGAATTCTAGTTTTTTTGGCCGAAAAATGCAAAAGATTAGGAATGATCTTGGCGGGGCGGTGACTATGGTTCCTTAGGTCGTATTTGAAGTCCCGAAAAAATTTTAGGCGGTCGGGGTCCAGGTCCCGGGACCACTTGGAAGGCGTGGGCTATAGCACACGAAAAACTGGGAATCGAGCGGAATTCTAGATTTTTGGCCGAAACATGCAAAAAGTGAGGAACGATCATGGCGGGGCGGTGACTATGGTTCCTTATGTCGTATTTAATGGCCCGGAGAAATTTTAGGCGATCTGAGTCCGGGGGGCCCGGCCCACTCGGAAGGCGTGGGCTGTAGCACACGAAAATATGGGAATTGCGCGGAATTCTAGTTTTTTGGCCGAAAAATGCAAAAAAAATGAGGAACGATCATGGCGGGGCATTGACTATGGTTCCTTAGGTTGTATTTGATGGCCCAGAAATTTTTTAGGTGATCCGTGGTCAGGGGGTCCCGGGACCACTTGGAAGTAGTGGGCTATAGCACACGAAAATATGGGAATCAGGTAGAATTCTAGTTTTTAGGCCGAAAAATGCAAAAAATGAGGAACGATCATGGCGGGGCGGTGACTATGACTCCTTAGGTCGTATTTGATGGCCCGAAAAAGTTTTAGGCGATCCGAATCCGGGGGCCCGGCTCACTCGGAAGGCGTGGGCTATAACACACAAAAATATGGGAATCGGGCGAAATTCTAGTTTTTTGGCCGAAAAACGCAAAAAATGAGGAACGATCATGGCAGGGCGGTGACTATGGTTCCTTAGGTCGTATTTAATGGCTCGGATAAATTTTAGGCGATCCGGGGTTCGGGGGTCCCGGGACCACTTGGAAGGCGTGGGCTATATAGCACACGAAAATATGGGAATCGGGCGGAATTCTAGTTTTTAGGCTGAAAATGCAAAAAATGAGGAACGATCATGGCGGGGCAGTGACTATGGTTCCTTAGGTCTTATTTAATAGCCCGAAAAAAATTTAGGCGATCCGAGTCCGGGGGGCCCGGCCCACTCAGAGGCGTGGGCTATATGTAGTACACGAAAATATGGGAATTGTGTGGAATTCTAGTTTTTTGGCCGAAAAACGCAAAAAAAGAGGAACGGTCATGGCAGGGCGCTGACTATGGTTCTTTAGGTCGTATTAGATGGCCCGGAAAAAATTTAGGTGATCCGGGGTCTGGGGGTCCCGGGACCACTTGGAAGGCTTGGGCTATAACACACGAAAATATGGGAATCGGGCAAAATTATAGTTTTTTGGCCGAAAAATGCAAAAAATGAGGAACGATCATGGCGGGGTGGTGACTAAGGTTCCTTAGGTCGTATTTGATGGCCCAAAATTTTTTTAGGCGATCTGAGTCCGGGGGGCCTGGCTCACTCGGAAGGCGTGGGCTATAGCACACAAAAATAAGGGAATCGGACGGAATTCTATTTTTTTGGCCGAAAAACGCAAAAAATGTGGAATGATCATGGCGGGGCGGTGACTATGGTTCCTTAGGTCGTATTTAATGGCCCGGATGAATTTTAGATGATCCGGGGTCCGGGGGTCCCGGGACCACTTGGAAGGCGTGGGCTATAGCATACGAAAATATTGGAATCGGGCGGAATTCTAGTTTTTAGGCCGAAAAATGCAAAAATGAGAAACGATCATGGCGGGGCGGTGACTATGGTTCCTTAGGTCATATTTAATGGCCCAGAAAAATTTTAGGCTATCCGAGTCTGGGGGGCCCGGCCCACCCGGAGGCGTGGGCTAGCATACGAAACTATGGGAATTAAGCGGAATTCTAGTTTTTTGGCCGAAAAATGCAGAAAATGAGGAACGATCATGGCGGGGCTATGACTATGGTTCCTTAGGTCGTATTTGATGGCCCAAAAAAAATTTAGGTGATCCGAGTCCGGGGGGGCCAGCTCACTCGAAAGGCGTGGGTATAGCACACAAAAATATGAGAATCGGGCGGAATTCTAGTTTTTTGGCTGAAAAACGCAAAATATGAGGAAGGATCATGGCGGGGCGGTGAATTTGGTTCCTTAGGTCGTATTTGATGACCCGGAAACTTTTTAGGCGATTGGGGTCAGGGGGTCCTGGGACCAGTTGGAAGGCGTGGGTTATAGCATACGAAAATATAGGAATCGGGCGGAATTTTAGTTTTTAGGCCGAAAATGCAAAAAATGAGGAACGATCATGGCAGGGCAATGTCTATGGTTCCTTTGGTCGTATTTAATGGCCCAGAAAAATTTTAGGCGATCCGAGTCCGAGGTGCCCGGCCCACTCGGAAGGCGTGGGCTATAGCACACGAAAATTTGGGAATCGGGCGAAATTCTAGTTTTTTGGCCGTAAAATGCAAAAAATGAGGAAAGGACATGGCGGGGCGGTGACTATGGTTCCTTAGGTCGTATTTGATGGCCCGAAAAAATTTTAGGCGATCCGGCTCCGTGGGGCCCTACCCTTGGGAATCGCGCGGAATTCTAGTTTTTTGGCCGAAAAACGCAAAAAATGAGGAATGATCATGGCGGGGCGGTAACTATGGTTCCTTAGGTCATATTTCATGGCCCGGAAAAATTTTAGGCGATCGGGGTCCGGGGGTCCCTGGACCACTTGGAACGCGTGGGCTATAGCACAAGAAAATTTGGGAATCGGGCGGAATTCTAGTTTTTTGGCCGAAACATGCAAAAAGTGAGGAACGATCATGACGGGGCGGTGACTATGGTTCCTTAGGTCATATTTAATGGCCTGGAAAATTTTTAGGCAATCCGAGTCCGAGGGGCCCCGCCCACTCGGAAGGCGTGGGCTATAGCACACAAAAATTTGGGAATCGGGCGGAATTCTAGTTTTTTGGCCGTAAAATGCAAAAAATGAGGAAAGGTCATGGCGGGGCGGTGATTATGGTTCCTTAGGTCGTATTTGATGGCTCGGAAAAAGTTTAGGCGATCCGGCTCCGTGGGGCCCTACCCATGGGAATAGCGCGGAATTCTAGTTTTTTAGCCGAAAAAAATGCAAAAAAATGAGGAATGATCATGGCGGGGAGGTAACTATGGTTCCTTAGGTCATATTTGATGGCCCGGAAAAATTTTAGGCGATCGTGGTCCGGGGGTCCCGGGACCACTTGGAAGGCGTGGGCTATAGCACACGAAAATCTGGGAATCGGGCGAAATTCTAGTTTTTTGGCCGAAACACACAAAAAGTGAGGAACCATCATGGAGGGGCGGTGACTATGGTTCCTTAGGTCGTATTTAATGGCCCAAAAAAATATTAGGCGTTCCGAGTCCGGGGAGCCCGGCCCACTCGGAGGCGTTGGCTGTAGCACACGAAAATATGGGAATTGCGCGGAATTCTAGTTTTTTGGCCGAAAAACGCAAAAAATGAGGAACGATCAAGGCGGGGTGGTGACTATGGTTCCTTAGGTCGTATTTCATGGCCCGGATAAATTATAGGCATTCCGGGGTCCGGGGGTCCCGGGACCACTTGGAAGGCGTCGGCTATAACACACAAAAATATGGGAATCGGGCAGAATTCTAGTTTTTAGGCTGAAAAATGCAAAAATTGAGGAACGACCATGGCGGGGGGGTGACTATGGTTCCTTAGGCCTTATTTGATGTCCCAGAAAATTTTTAGGAGATCGTGGTTCTGGGGTCCCGGGACCACTTGAAAGGCGTGGGCTATAGCACACGAAAATATGGGAATCGGGATGAATTCTAGTTTTTTTGCCATAAAATGCAAAAAATGAGGAATGGTCATGACAGGGTGGTGACTATGGTTCCTTAGGTCGTATTTGAAGGCCCAAAATTTTTTTAGGTGATCCGGCTCCGTGGGACCCTACCCATTGGGAAGGCGTGGGCTATAGCACACGAAATTTTGGGAATCGCGCGAAATTCTAAGTTTTTGGCCCAAAAACTCAAAAAATGAGGAACGATCATGGCGAGGTGGTGACTATGGTTTCTTCGGTCATATTTGATGTCCTGGAAAAATTTTAGGAGATCGGGGTTCAGGGGTCCCGTGACCACTTGGAAGGCGTGGGCTCTAGCACACGAAAATATGGGAATCGGACGGAATTCTAATTTTTAGGCCGAAAAATATAAAATATGAGGAACTATTATGGCGGGCGGTGACTATGGTTCTTTAGGTCGTATTTGATGGCCCAAAATTATTTTAGGCGTTCCCAGTCCGGGGGGCCCGACCCATTCTATAGCATACAAAAATATGATAATCGGGCGGAATTCTAGTGTTTTGGCCGAAAAACGCAAAAAATGAGGAACTATCATGGTGGGGCAGTGACTATGGTTCCTTAGGTCGTATTTGATCGGCCGGAAAATTTTTAGGCGATCAGGGTCCGGGGGTCCCGGGAGCACTTGGAAGGCATGGGCTATTAGCACACGAAAATATGGGAATCGGGCGGAATTCTAGTTTTTTGGCCGAAAAATGCAAAAAATGAGGAACGATCATGGCGGGGAGGTGACTATGGTTCCTTAGGTCTTATTTGATGGCCCAAAAAATATTTATGTGATCCGAGTCCGGGGGTCCCAGCCCACTCGGAAGGCATGGGCTATAGCACACTAAAATATGGGAATCGGGCGGAATTCTAGTTTTTTGGCCGAAAAACTCAAAATATGAGGAAAGATCATGGTGGGGCGGTGATTTTGGTTCCTTAGGTCGTATTTGATTGCCCGAAAATATTTTAGGCGATCGGGATCCGGTGGGCCCTACCCATTGGGAAGGCGTGGGCTATAGGACACGAAAATATGGAAATCGCGCGGAATTCTAGTTGTTTGGCCGAAAAGCACAAAAAATGACGAACGATCTTGGCGGGGCGGTGACTATGGTTCCTTAGGTCGTATTTGATGCCCCGGAAAAATTTTTGGAGATCGGGGTTCGGGGGTCCCGGGACCACTTGGAAGGCGTGGGCTCTAGCACACGAAAATATGGGAATCGGGCAGAATTCTAGTTTTTAGGCCGAAATTGTAAAAAATAAGGAACGATTATGGTGGGGCGGTGACTATGGTTGTTTAGGTTGTATTTGATAGCCCGGAAAATTTTTAGGCATTCCTAGTCCGGGGGGCCCGGCCAACTCTATAGCACACAAAAATATGGTAATCGGGCAGAATTCTAGTTTTTTGGCCGTAAAATGTAAAACATGAGGAATGGTCATGACGGGGTGGTGACTATGGTTCCTTAGGTCACATTTGATGGCTCGGAAAAATTTTAGGCGAACCGGCTACGTGTCGCCCTACCCATTGGGAAGGCATGGGCTATAGCACACGAAAATATGGGAATCGCGCGGAATTCTAGTTTTTTGGCCGAAAAACACAAAAAATGAGGAACAATCATGGCGGGGAGGTGACTATGGTTCCTTAGGTCGTATTTGATATCCCGAAAAATTTTAGGAGGTGGGGTTCGGGGGTCCCGGGACCACTTGGAAGGCGTGGGAGCACACGAAAATATGGGAATCTGTCGGAATTCTAGTTTTTAGGCCGAAAAAAGCAAACAATGAGGAATGATTATGGCGGGGCGGTGACTATGGTTCTTTATGTCGTATTTGATGGCCCGAAAAAATTTAAGGCGTTCCGGGGGGGGGGGGACCCACTCTATAGCACATGAAAATATGGTAATCGGGCGGAATTCTAGTTTTTTGGCCGGAAAACGCAAAAAATGAGAAACTACCATGGCGGGGCAGTGACTATGGTTCCTTAGGTCGTATTTGATGGCCCGGAAAAATTTTAGGCGATCGGGGTCCGGGGGTCCCGGGACCACTTGGAAAGCGTGGGCTATTTAGCACACAAAAATATGGGAATCGGGCGGGATTCTAGTTTTTTGGCCGAATAATGCAAAAAATGAGTAACGATCATGGCAGGGCAATGACTATGGTTACTTAGGTCGTATTTGATGGCCCAAAAATTTTTTAGGCGATCCAAGTCCGGGGGGCTCGGCGCACTCGGAAGGCGTGGGCCATAGCATACGAAAATAGGGGAATCGAGTAGAATTCTAATTTTTTGGCCGAAAAATGGCGGTGCGGTGACTATGGTTTCTTAGGTCATATCTGATGGCCTGAACAAATTTTAGGCGATCCGAGTTCGGGGGGCCAAGCCCACTCGGAAGGCGTGGGCTAGCACACGAAAATATGGGAATCACGCGGAATTCTAGTTTTTTTGCCGAAAAACACAAAAAATGAGGAACGATCATGGCGGGGCGGTGACTATGGTTCCTTAGGTCGTATTTGATGACCTAGAAAATTTTTTGGAGATCGGGGTTCGGGGGTCCCGGGACAACTTGGAAGGAGTGGGCTCTAGCACACGAAAATATGGGAATCGGGCAGAATTCTAGTTTTTAGGCTGAAAAATGCAAAAAATGAGGAACGATCATGACAGGGCGGTGTCTATGGTTCCTTAGGTCGTATTTGATAGCCCAAAAGTTTTTTAGGCGATCCAAGTGTTTGGGGATCGACCCACTCAGAAGGCGTGGGCTATAGCACTCGAATATATGGGAATCGGGAGGAGTTATAGTTTTTATGCTGAAAAATGCAAAAGAATGAGGAACGATCATGGCAAGGTGGTGACTATGGTTCCTTAGGTAGTATTTGATGGCCCAAAATAATTTTAGGCGATCCGAGTACGGGGGCCCGGCCCACTCGGAAGGCGTGGGCTATTGCAAACGAAAATACGGGAATCGGGCGAAATTCTAGTATTTTGGACGAAAAACCCAAAAAATGAGGAATGTTCATGGTGGGGCGGTGACTATGATTCCTTAGGTCGTATTTGATGGTCCGGAAAAATTTTAGGCTATCGGGGTCCGGGGGTCTCAGGACCACTTGGAAGGCGTGGGAAATAGCACACGAAAATATGAGAATCGGGTGGAATTCTAGTATTTTTGCCTTAAAATGCAAAAAATGAGAAATGATCATGGTGGGGTAGTGACTATGGTTCCTTAGGTCGTATTTGATGGCCCGGAAAATTTTTAGGCTATCGGGGTTCGGACGTCCCGGGATCACTTGGAAGGCGTGGGCTATGGCACACGAAAATATGGAAATCGGGCAGAATTCTAGTTTTTTGGCTGTAAAATGCAAAAAATGAGGAACGATCATGGCGGGGCGGTGACTATGGTTCCTTATGTCATATTTGATGCATCGGAAAAATTTTAGGCGATCTGGGTCCGGCGGGCCCGGGACACTCGGAAGGCGTGGGCTATAGCACACGAAAATATGGGAATCGGGTAGAATTCTAGTTTTTACGCCGAAAAATGCAAAAGAATGAGGAACGATCATGGAGGGGTGGTGACTATGGTTCCTTAGGTCGTATTTGATGGCCCAAAATAATTTTAGGCGATCCGAGTTCGGGGTCCCCGGCCCACTCGGAAGGCGTGGGCTATTGCACATGAAAATATGGGAATCGGGTAGAATTCTAGTTTTTTTGCCGTAAAATGCAAAAAATCAGAAACGATCATGGCGAGACGGTGACTATGGTTCCTTAGGTCGTATTTGATGGCCCAGAAAAATTTTAGGCGATCGGGGTCTAGGCGTCCCGGGACCACTTGGAAGGCGTGGGCTATAGCACACGAAAATATGGGAATCGGGCGAAATTCTAAGTTTTTGGCCGTAAAACGCAAAAAAACGAGGTACGGTCATGGCATGGCGGTGACTATGGTTCTTTAGGTCGTATTTGATGGCCCGAAAATTCTTTACGTGATCCGAGTCCGGGGTGTACGACCCACTTGGAAGGCGTGGGCTATAGTACACGAAAATATGGGGATGGGGCGGAATTCTAGTTTTTTGGCCGTAAAATGCAAAAAATGAGGAATGAATATGGCGGGGCGGTGACTATGGTTCCTTAGATGGTATTTTATGGCCCGGAAAAAATTTAGGCGATCGGGGTCCGGGAGTCCCAGGACCACTTGGAAGGCGTGGGCTATAGCACACGAAAATATGAAAAACGGGCGGAATTCTAGTTTTTTTCCCGTAAAATGCAAAAGGTGAGGAACGATCATGGAGGGACGGTGACTATGGTTCCTTAGATCGTATTTGATGCCCCGCAAAAATTTTAGGTGATCCGAGTCCGGAGGGCCCGGCCTAGTCGGAAGGCGTAGCACACGAAAATATGGGAATCGGGCGGAATTCTAGATTTTTGGCCGAAAAACCCAAAAAATGAGGAACGATCATGGCGGGGCGGTGACTATGGTTCCTTAGGTCATATTTGATGGCCCGGAAAAATTTTAGGCGATCGGGGTCCGGGGACCACTTGGAAGGCGTGGGCTATAGCACACGAAAATCTGAGAATCGGGCGGAATTCTAATTTTTTGGCCGAAACACACAAAAAGTGAGGAACCATCATGGAGGGGCGGTGGTTCCTTAGGTCGTATTTAATGGCCCGAAAAAATATTAGGTGATCCGAGTTCGGGGAGCCCGGCCCACTCGGAGGCGTTGGCTGTAGCACACAAAAATATGGGAATTGCGCGGAATTCTAGTTCTTTGGCCGAAAAACGCAAAAAAGAGGAACGATCATGGAGGGGCGGTGACTATGGTTCCTTATGTCGTATTTCATGGCCCGGATATATTATAGGCATTCCGGGGTCCGGGGGTCCCGGGACCACTTGGAAGGCGTGGGCTATAGCACACGAAAATATGGGAATTAGGCAGTATTCTAGTTTTAAGGCTGAAAAATGCAAAAAATGAGGAACGACCATGGCGGGGCGGTGACTATGGTTCCTTAGGTCTTATTTGATGTCCCAGAAAAATTTTAGGAGATCGTGGTTCGGGGGTCCCGGGACCACTTGAAAGGCGTGGGCTATAGCACACAAAAATATGGGAATCGGGATGAATTCTATTTTTTTGCCGTAAAATGCAAAAAATGAGGAATGGTCATGACAGGGTGGTGACTATGGTTCCTTAGGTCGTATTGGATTGCCCAGAAAAACTTTTAGGCGATCGGGCTCCGTGGGAAGGAGTGGGCTAGCACACGAAAATATGGGAATCAAGCGGAATACTAGTTTTTTAGCCGAAAAACGCAAAGAATGAGGAACAATCATGGCAGGGAGGTGACTATGGTTCCTTAGGTCGTATATAATGGCACATAAAATTTTAGGCGATCCGAGTCCGGGGGTTCCGGGACCACTTGGAAGGCGTGGGCTATAGCACACGAAAATATGGGAATCGTGCGGAGTTCTAATTTTTTGTCCGAAAAATGCCAAAAATGAGGAACGATCATGGCGGGGCGGTGACTATGGTTCCTTAGGTCGTATTTGATGGCCCGGAAATATTTTAGGCGATCGTGGTCCGGGAGTCCTGGGACCACTTGGAAGGCATGGGCTATAGCACACGAAAATATGGGAATCAGGTGGAATTCTAGTTTTTTGGCCATTAAAACGCAAAACATGAGGAACGATCATGGCTGGGGGGTGACTATGGTTCCTTAGGTCGTATTTGATGGCCTGGAAAAACTTTAGGCGATCGGGGTCAGGGGGTCCCGGGACCAGTTGGAAGGCGTGGGCTATTGCACACGAAAATATGGGAATCGGGATAAATTCTAGTTTTTTGGCCAAAAAATTCAAAAAATGAGGAACGATCATGGCGGGGCGGTGACTATGGTTTCTTAGGTCATATCTGATGGCCCGAAAAAAATTTAGGCGATCCGGGTTCGGGGGCACAGGCCCACTCCGAAGGAGTGGGCTATAGCACACGAAAATATGAGATTCGCGTGAAATTCTAGTTTTTTGGCCGAAAACGCAAAAAATGAGGAACGATCATGGAGGGATGGTGACTATGGTTCCTTAGGTCATATTTGATGTCCCGTAAAAATTTTAGACGATCGGGTTCTGGGGGGCCCGGGACCACTCGTAAGGCGTGGGCTATAACACACGAAAATATGGGAATCGGGCGAAATTCTAGGTTTTTGGCCGTAAAACGCAAAAAGAACGAGGAACGGTCATGGCAGGGCGGTGACTATGGTTCTTTAGGTCGTACTTGATGGCCCAGAAAAGTTTTAGGCGATCCGAGTCCGACGGGATGGCCCACTTGGAAGGCGTGGGCTATAGAACACGAAAATATAGGAATCGGGCGGAATACTAGTTTTTTGGCCGTAAAATGCAAAATATGAGGAATGATCATGGCGGGGCGGTGACAATGGTTCATTAGGTCGTATTTGATGGCTCGGAAAAGTTTTAGGTGATCGGGGGTTCGGGAGTCCCGGGACTACTTGGAAGGCGTGGGCTATAGCACAAGAAAATATGGGAATCGGGCGAAATTTTAGTTTTTTGGCCGTAAAATGCAAAACATGAGGACAGGTCATGGCGGGGCAGTGACTATGGATCCTTAGGTCGTATTTGATGGCACGCAAAAATATTAGGCGATCCGGCTCCGTGGGGCCCTACCCATTGGGAAGGCGTGGGCTATAGCACACGGAAATATGGGAATCGGGCGGAATTCTAGTTTTTTGGCCGTAAAACGCAAAATTTGAGGAATGATCATGGCGGGGCAGTGACTATGGTTCCTTAGGTCGTAATTTATGACCCGGAAAAATTTTAGGCGATCAGGGTTCGGGGGTCCCGGGACCACTTGGAAGGCGTGGGCTATAGCAAACAAAAATATGGGAATCGGGCCGAATTCTAGTTTTTTGGAACAATCATGGCGGGGGCAGTGACTATGGTTCCTTAGGTCGTATTCGATGGAATGGAAATTTTTTAGGCGATCGGGGTCAGGGGGTCCCGGGACTAGTTGGAAGGCGTGGGCGCACACGAAAATATGGGAATCGGGCGAAATTCTAATTTTTGGCCGAAAAATTCAAAAAATGAGGAACGATCATGGCGGGGCAGTGACTATGGTTTCATAGGTCTTATATGATGGCCCGAAAAAATTTTAGGCGATCCGAGTTCGGGGGGCCAGGCCCACTCGAAAGGAGTGGGCTATAACACACGAAAATATGGGAATCGCGGGGAATTCTAGTTTTTTGGCCGAAAAATGCAAAAAATGAGGAACGATCATGGTGGGGCGGTGACTATGGTTCCTTAGGTCATATTTGATGGTCCAGAAAAATTTTAGGCGATCGGGGGTCTGGGGGTCCCGGGACCACTTGGAATAGCACACGAAAATATGGGAATCAAGCGAAATTCTAGTTTTTTTGCCGAAAAATGCCAAAAATGAGGAACGATCATGGCGGGGCGGTGACTATGGTTCCTTAGGTCGTATTTGATGATCCGAAAATTTTTTAGGCGATCGCTATCCGGTGGTTCCGGGACCAGTTGGAAGGCATGGGCTATAGCACACGAAAATATGGGAATCGGACGGAATTCTAGTATTTTGGCCGAAAAATGCAAAAAATGAGGAACAATCAAGGCGGGGCAGTGACTATGGTTCCTTAGGTCGTATTTGATGGAACGAAAAATTTTTAGGCGATCGGGGTTAGGGGTTCCCGGGACCAGTTGGAAGGCGTGGGCTATAGCACACGAAAATATGGGAATCGGGTAAAATTCTTGTTTTTTGGCCAAAGAATTCAAAAAATGAGGAACGATCATGGAGGGGCGGTGACTATGGTTTCTTAGGTCGTATCTGATGGCCCAAAATATTTTTAGTCAATCCGAGTTCAGGGGGCCAGGCCCACTCGGAAAGAGTGGGTAGCACACGAAAATATGGGAATCGCGTGCAATTCTAGTGTTTTGGCCGAAAAACGCAAAAAATGAGGATCGATCATGGCGGGGCGGTGACTATGGTTTCTTAGGTCATATTTGATGGCCCGTAAAAATTTTAGATGATCGGGGTCCGGGGGCCCGGGACCACTCGGAAGGCATGGGCTATAACACACGAAAATATGGGAATCGCGCGGAATTAAAGTCTTTTGGCTGAAAAATGCAAAAAATGAGGAACGATCATGGAGGGGCGGTGACTATGGTTCCTTAGGTCGTATTTGATGGCCCAGAAATATTTTAGCATATTGGGGTTCGTGGGTCCCGGGACCACTTGGAAGGCGTGGGCTATAGCACACGAAAATATGGGAATCGGGCCAAATTCTAGTTTTTTGGCCAAAAAATGCAAAAAAAAAGTAACAATCATGGCGGGGCGGTGACTATGGTTCTTTAGGTCATATTTGATGGCCCGAAAATTTTTTAGGCGATCCTAGTCCGGGAGTTATGGCCCACTTGGAAGGCATGGGCTATAGCACATGAAAATATGGGAATCAGGCAGAATTCTAGTTTTTTGGCCGTAAAATGCAAAAAATGAGGAACGATCATGGCGGAATTCTAGTTTTTTGGCCGTAAAATGCAAAAAATGAGGAACGATCATGGCGGGGCAGTGACTATGGTTCCTTAGGTCATATTGGATGGCCCGTAAAAAGTTTAGACGATCGGGGTCCGAGGGCCCGAGACCACTCGGAAGGCGTGGGCTATAACACACGAAAATATGGGAATCGCGCGGAATTCTAGTTTTTTGGCCGAAAAATGCAAAAAATGAGGAACGATCATGGCGGGGCGGTGACTAAGGTTCTTTAGGTTGTATTTGATGGCCCGAAAATTGTTTAGGCGATCCTAGTCCGGGGGGCACGGCCCACTTGGAAGGCATGGGCTATAGCACACGAAAATATGGGAATCAGGGCGGAATTCTAGTTTTTTGGCCGTAAAATGCAAAAAATGAGGAACGATCATGGCGGGGCAGTGACTATGGTTCCTTAGATCGTATTTGATGGCCCGAAAAAATTTTAGGCGATCGGGGTACAGGAGTCCCGGGACCACTTGGAAGGCGTGGGCTATAGTTCACGAAAATATGGGAAACGAGCGAAATTCTAGTATTTGTCCCGAAAAATGCAAAAAATGAGGAAATATCATGGAGGTGCGGTGACTATAGTTCCTTAGGTCGTATTTGATGCCCTGCAAAAATTTAGGCGATATGAGTTCGGGGGGCCCGGCCCACTCGGAAGGCATGGGCTATTGCACACGAAAATATGGGAATCGGGCGGAATTCTAGATTTTTGGCCGAAAAACCCAAAAAATGAGGATCGATCATTGCGGGGAAGTGACTATGGTTCCTTTGGTCTTATTTAATGGTCCGGAAAAATTTAAGGCGATCGGAGTCCGGGGGTCCCGGTACCACTTGGAAAGCATGGGCGATAGCACACGAAAATATTGGAATCGGTCGGAATTTTAGGTTTTTGGTCGTAAAACACAAGAAAATGAGGAACGGTCATGGCGGGGTGGTGACTATGGTTCTTTAGGTCGTACCTGATGGCTCGGAAAAATTTTAGGCGATCCGAGTCCGGCGGACGCCCCACTTGGAAGGCGTGGGCTATAGAACACGAAAATATGGGAATCGGGCGGAATACTAGTTTTTTGGCCGTAAATTGCAAAAAATGAGGAATGATCATGGCGGGGCGGTGACTATGGTTCATTAGGTCATATTTGATGGCCCGGAAAAGTTTTAGGCGATCGGAGTCCGAATATCTCGGGAACACTAGGAAGGCATGGGCTATAGCACACGAAAATATGGGAATCAGGCGAAATTTTTGGTTTTTGGCCGTAAAATGCAAAACATGATGATAGGTTATGGCGGGGCGGTGACTATGGATCCTTAAGTCGTATTTTATTGCACGCAAAAATATTAGGCGATCCGGCTCCTTGGGGCCCTACCTATTGGGAAGGCGTGGGATATAGCACACGAAAATATGGGAATTGGGCGGAATTCAAATTTTTTGGCCGTAAAAGGCAAAATATGAGGAATGATCAAGGTGGGGCAGTGACTATGGTTCCTTACGTCGTAATTTAAGGCCCGGAAAATTTTTAGGCGATCGGGGTCCGGGGGTCTTGGGACCACTTGGAACGCGTGGCCTATAGCACACGAAAATATGGGAATCGGGCCGAATTCAAGTTTTTTGGCCGAAAAATGCAAAAAATGAGGATCAATCATGGCGGTGCGGTGACTATGATTCTTTAAGTCATAATTGATGGCCCGAAAGTTTTTTAGACGATCCTAGTCAGTGGGCCCGGCCCACTCGGAAGGCGTGGGCTAGCACACGAAAATATGGGAATCGGGCGCAATTCTAGTTTTTTGGCCGAAAATTTTAAAAAATGAGGAACGATCATGGCGGGGCGGTGACTAAGGTTCCTTAGGTCGTATTTGATGGCCTGAAAATTTTTTAGGCGATCGAGGTCCGGGGGGGCCGGCCCACTTAGAAGACGTGGGCTATAGCACACGAAAATTTGGGAATCGGGCGGAATTCTAGTTTTTTGGCCGTAAAATGCAAAAAATGAGGAACGATCTGAGCGGGGAGGTGACTTTGGTTCCTTAGGTCGTATTTGGTGGCTTGAAATTTTTTTACGCGATCGGGGTCCGGGAGTCCTGGAACCATTTGGAAGGCGTCGGCTATAGCACACGAAAATATGGGAATCGGGTGGAATTCTAGTTTTTTGGCCGTAAAATGCAAAACATGAGTACAGGTTATGGCGGGGTGGTGACTAAGGTTCCTTAGGTCATATTTGATGACCCACAATAATATTAGGCGATCCTGCTCCGTGGGGCCCTTCCCATTGGGAAGACGTGGGCTATAGCACACGAAAATATGGGAATCGGGCGGATTTCTAGTTTTTTTGGCCGAAAAATGCAAAAAATGAGGAATGATCATGGCGGGGCAGTGACTATGGTTCCTTAGGTTGTATTTGATGGCCTGAAAAAATTTTAGGCGATCGGGGTCCGGGGGTCCCGGGACCACATGGAAGGCGTGGGCTAAAGCACTCGAAAATATGGGAATCGCACGGAATACTAGTTTTTTGGCCGTAAAATGCAAAAAATAAGGAATGATCATGGCGGGCCGGTGACTTTGGTTCCTAAAGTCGTATTTGGAGGCCCGGAAAATTTTAGACGATCGGGGTACGGGAGTCCCAGGACCACTTGGAAGGCGTCGGCTATAGCACACGAAAATATGGGAATCGGGCGGAATTCTAGTTTTTTGGCCATAAAATGCAAAACATGAGGACAGGTCATGGCGCGGCGGTGAATAAGTTTCCGTAGTTCGTATTTGATGGCCCACAAAAATATTAGGCTATCCGGCTCCGTGGGGCCCTACCCATTGGGAAAACGTGGGCTATAGCACACGAAAATATGGGAATCGGGCGGAATTCTAGTTTTTTGGCCAAAAAATGCAAAAAATGAGGAACGATCATGGCGGGGCGGTGACTATAGTTCCTTAGGTTGTATTTGATGGTCCGAAAAAATTTTAGGCGATAGGGGTCTGGGGTGGCCGGCCCACTTGGAAGGTGTGGGCTATAGCACACGAAAATATGGGAATCGGGCGGAATTCTAGTTTTTTGGCCGTAAAATGCAAAGAATGAGGAACGATCATGGCGGGGCGGTGACTTTGGTTCCTTACGTCGTATTTGATGGCCCAAAAAAATTGTAGGTGATCCGGTTCCGGGGGGCCCTTGCCCACTGGGAAGGCGTGGGCTATAGCATACGAAAATATGGGAATCGGGCGAAATTCTAGTTTTTTGGCCGTAAAAGGCAAAACATGAGGACAGGTCATGGCGCGGCGGTGAATAAGTTTCCGTAGGTCGTATTTGATGGCCCACAAAAATATTAGGCTATCTGGCTCCGTGGGGCCCTACCCATTGGGAAGACGTGGGCTATAGCACACGAAAATATGGGAATCGGGCGGAATTTTAGTTTTTTGGCCGTAAAACGCAAAAAAATGAGGAACGGTCATGGCGGAGCGGTAAACTATGGTTACTTAGATCGTATTTCATGGCCCAAAATTTTTTTAGGCGATCGAGGTCCGGGGGCCCCCGCCCACTCGGAACGCGTGGTCATAGCAGACGAAAATATGGGAATCGGGCAGAATTCTAGTTTTTTGTCGAAAAATGCAAAAACATGAGGAACGGTCATGGCGGGGAGGTGACTATTGTTCCTTAGGTCGTATTTGATGGCCCGAAAAAATTATAGGCGATCCGGTTCCGAGGGGCCCGTGCCCACTCGGAAGGCGTGGGCTATAGCACACGAAAATATGAGAATCGGGCGTAATTCTAGTTTTTTGGCCATAAAACGCAAAAAAATGAGGAACGGTCATGGCGGGGCGGTGACTATGGTTCCTTAGATCGTATTTGATGGCCTGGAAAAATTTAAGGTGATCCGGGTGTGGAGGGTCCCGACCCACTAGGAAGGCGGCACACGAAAATATGGTAATCGGGCTGAATTCTATTTTTTTGGCCGTAAATTGCAAAAACATGAGGAACGGTCATGGTGGGGTGGTGACTATGGTTCCTTAGGTCGTAAATGATGGCCTAGAAAAATTTTAGGCGGTAGGGGTCCGAGGGGCCCGGGCCCACTCGAAAGGCGTGGGCTATAACACACGAATATATGTGAATCGGGCAGAATTCTGAGGAATGGTCATGGCAAGGCGGTGACTATGGTTCTTTAGGTCATATTTGATGGTCCAAAATTTTTTTATGCGATCCGACTCCGGGCGGCCCGGACCCACTCAGAAGGCATGGGCTATGGCACACGAAAATATGGGAATCGGGCGAAATTCTAGTTTCTTGGCCGTAACACGCAAAACAACAAGGAACGCTCATGGTGGGGCGGTGACTATGGTTCCTTAGATCGAATTTGATGGCCCAAAAATATTTTAGGCGATCGGGGTCAGGGGGCCCGGGCCTACTCGGAAGGGGTGGGATAGCACACGAAAATATGGGAATAAGGCAAAGTTCTAGTTTTTTGGCCGTAAAACACAAAAACAATGAGGAACGGTCATGGCAAGGTGCTGACTACGGTTCTTTAGGTTGTATTTGACGGCCCGAAAAAATTTTAGGCGATCCGAGTCCGAGGGGCCCAGCCCACTCAGAAGGCGTGGGCTATAGCACACGAAAATATGGGAATCGGGCAAAATTCTAGTTTTTTCTCCGTAAAATGCAAAAAAGGAGGAACGGTCATGGCAGGGCGGTGACTATTATTCCTTCCGTCATATTTGATGGCCCGAAAAAATTGTAGGCGATCCGGTTCCGGGGGCCCTTGCCCACTTGGAAGGCGTGGGCTATAGCACACGAAAATATGAGAATCGGGCGAAATTCTAGTTTTTTGGCCGGAAAAGGCAAAACAACGAGGAACGGTCATGGCGGGGCGGTGGATATGGTTCCTTAGGTCGTATTTGATGGACCATAAAAATTTAAGGCTATTCGGGTCCGGGCGGCCCAGGCCCACTCAGATGGCGTGGAATATAGCACACGAAAATATGGGAATCGAGTGGAATTCTAGTTTCTTGGCCGTAAAACGCAAAAAAATGAGGAACGGTAATGGCGGAGCGGTAAACTATGGTTCCTTAGATCATATTTCATGGCCTGAAAAAATTTTAGGCGATCAGGGTCCGGCGGCCCCCGCGCACTCGGAAGGCGTGGGCATAGCACACGAAAATATAGGAATCGGGCGAAATTCTAGTTTTTTGTCGGAAAACGCAAAAACATGAGGAACGGTCATGGCGGGGCGGTGAATATTGTTCCTTAGGTCGTATTTGATGGCCCGAAAAAATTATAGGAGATCCGGTTCCGGGGGGCCAGTGCCCACTCGGAAGGCTTGGGCTATAGCACACGAAAATATGATAAACGGGCGAAATTCTAGTTTTTTGGCCATAAAACGCAAAAATAAAAATGAGAAAATGGTCATGACGGGGCGGTGACCATGGTTCCTTAGGTCATATTTAATGGCCTGGGAAAATTAAAGGCGATCCGAGTCTGGAAGGGGCCGACCCAATCGGAAAGCGGCACACGAAAATATGGTAATCGGGCTGAATTCTAGTTTTTTGGCCGTAAAACGCAAAAACATGAGGAACGGTCATGGTGGGGCAGTGACTATGGTTCCTTAGGTCGTATTTGATGGCCTGAAAATTTTTTAGGCAGTAGGGGTCCAAGGGGCCCGGGCCCACTCGGAAGGCGTGGGCTATAGCACACGAAAATATGGGAATCGGGCGGAATTCTAGTTTCTTGGCCGTAACACGCAAAACAATGAGGAACGCTCATGGCGGGGCAGTGACTATGGTTCCTTAGATTGAATTTGATGGCCCGAAAATATTTTAGGCCATCGGGGTCAGGGGGCCCGGGCCCACTCGGAAGGGGTGGGCTATAGCACACGAAAATATGGGAATAAGGTGAAATTCTAGTTTTTTGGCTGTAAAACGCAAAAACAATGAGGAACGGTCATGGTGAGGTGGTGACTATAGTTCTTTAGGTCGTATTTTATGGCCCAAAAAAAATTTAGGCGATCCGAGTCCGGGGGGCCCAGCCCGCTCGGAAGGCGTCGGCTATATCACATGAAAATATGGGAACAGGGCAAAATTCTAGTTTTTTAGCTGTAAAAGCAAAAAATGAGGAACGGTCATGGCAAGGCGGTGACTATGGTTCCTTAGGTCGTATTTCGTGGCCTGAAAAAATTTTAGGCGATCTGGGTCCTGGGGGCCCTGCCCACTCGGAAGGCGTGGGCTATAGCACACGAAAATATGAGAATCGGACGGAATTCTAGTTTTTTGGCCGTAAAACGCAAAACAAACAAGGAACGGTCATGGCGAGGCGGTGACTATGGTTCTTTAGGTCATATTTGATGGCCCGAAAAAAAATTAGGCGATCCGAGTCCGGGGGGCCCGGCCCACTCGAAAGGCGTGGGCTATAGCACACGAAAATATAAGAATTAGGCGGAATTCTAGTTTTTTGGTCGTAAAACACAAAAAGACGAGGAACGGTCATGGCGAAGCGGTGACTATGGTTCTTTAGGTCATATTTGATAGCCCAAAAAAATTTTAGGCGATCAGAGTCCAGGCGGCCCGGACCCACTCGGAAGGCATGGGCTATAACACACGAAAATATGGGAATCAGGCGGAATTCTAGTTTCTTGGCCGTAACATGCAAAACAACAAGGAACGGTCATGGCGGAGCGGTGACTATGGTTTCTGAGGTCGAATTTGATGCCCCGAAAAAAGTTTAGGCGATCGGGGTCAGGGGGCCGGGCCCACTCGGAAGGTGTGGGCTATAGCACACGAAAATATAGGAATCAGGTGGAATTCTAGTTTTTTTGCCGTAAAACGCAAAAACAATGAGGAACGGTCATGGCGAGGTGGTGACTATGGTTCTTTAGGTCGTATTTGACGGCCCGAAAAAGTTTTAGGCGATCCGACTCCGGGGGCCCTGCCCACTCGAAAGACGTGGGCTATAGCACACGAACATATGGGAATCAGGCGGAATTCTAATTTTTTTTGCTGTAAACCGCAAAACAAATGAGGAACAGTCATGGCAAGGCAGTAACTATGGTTTTTTAGGTTGTATTTGATGGCCCAAAATTTTTTTAGGTGATACGAGTCCGGGGGGGACGGCCCACTCGAAAGGCATGGGCTATAGCACACGAAAATATGGGAATTGGGCAAAATTCTAGTTTTTTGGCTGTAATACGCAAGACAAGAGGAACGGTCATGGCGGGGCGGTGACTATTGTTCCTTAGGTTGTATTTGATGGCATTGAAAAATTGTAGGCGATTCGGTTCCGGGGGGGTCCGTGTCCACTCGGAAGGCGTGGGCTATGGGCACATAAAAATATGGGAATCGGGCGGAATTCTAGTTTTTTGGCCGTAAAAGGCAAAACAATGAGGAACGGTCATGGCGGGGCGATGACTATGGTTCCTTAGGTCGTATTTGATGGCCCATAAAAATTTAAGGCTATTCGGGTCCGGGAGGCCCAGGCCCACTCAGAAGGTGTGGGATATAGCACACGAAAATAAGGGAATCTAGCGGAATTCTATTTTCTTGGTCGTAAAATGCAAAACGTCGAGGAACGGTCATGGAGGGGTGGTGACTATGGTTCCTTAGATCATACTTGATGGCCCGAAAAAAATTAAGGCGATCCGGGTCTGGAGGGGCCCTACCCACTCTGAAGGTGGCACACGAAAATATGGTAATCGGGCTGAATTCTAGTTTTTTGGCCGTAAAACGCAAAAAAAATGAGGAACGATCATGGCTAAGTGGTGAATATGGTTCTTTAGGTTGTATTTGACGGCCTAAAAATTTTTTAGGCTATCCGAGTCCGGGGGGCCTAGCCCACTCGGAAGGCATGGGCTATAGCACACGAAAATATGAGAATCGAGCGAAATTCTAATTTTTTGGCTGTAAAATGCAAAAAATGAGGAACGGTCATGGCGAGGCGGTGATTATGGTTCTTTAGGTCGTATTTGATGGCCCGAAAAATTTTTAGGCGATCCGAGTCCGGGGGGCCCGGCCCACTCGAAAGGTGTAGGCTATAGCACACGAAAATATGGGAATCGGGCGGAATTCTACTTTTTTGGCCGTAAAACGCAAAAGAATGAGGAACGGTCATGGCAGAGCGGTAAACTATGGTTCCTTAGCTCGAATTTCATGGCCCGAAAAAGTTTTAGGCGATCAGGGTCCGGGGGCCCCCGCCCACTCGGAACGCGTGGGCATAGCACACGAAAATATGGGAATCGGGCGGAATTCTAGTTTTGTGGCCATAAACGCAAAAACATGAGGAAGGGTCATGGCGGGGTGGTGACTATTGTTGCTTAGGTCGTGTTTGATGGCCCGAAAAAATTATAGGCAATCCGGTTCTGGGGGGCCCGTGCTCACTCGGAATGCGTGGGTTATAGCATACGAAAATATGAGAATCTGGAGGAATTCTAGTTTTTTGACCATAAAATGCAAAAAAATGAGGAACGGTCATGGCGGGGCGGTGACCATGGTTTCTTAGGTCGTATTTGATGGCCTGGAAAAATGTTAGGCGGTAGGGGTCCAAGAGGCCCGGGCCCACTCGGAAGGCGTGGGCTATAGCATACGAAAATATGGGAATCGGCCAGAATTCTAGTTTTTTGGCCGTAAAATGCAAGAAAATGAGGAATGGTCATGGCAAGGCGTTGACTATGGTTCTTTAGGTCATAGTTGATGGTCCGAAAAAATTTTAGGCGATCCGAGTCCGGGCGGCCCGGACCCACTCGGAAGGCATGGGCTATTGCACACAAAAATATGGGAATTGGGCGGAATTCTAGTTTCTTGGCCGTAACACGCAAAACAACGAGGAAAGTTCATGGTGGGGCAGTGACTATGGTTCCTTAGATTGAATTTGATGGCCCGAAAACATTTTAGGCGATCGGGGTCAGGGGGCCCGGGCCCACTCGGAAGGGGTGTGCTATAGCAAACGAAAATATGGGAATAAGGCGGAATTCTAGTTTTGTTTGGGCTATAAAATGCAAAAACAATAAGGAACGGTCATGGCGAGGTGGTGACTATGGTTCTTTAGGTCGTATGTGATGGCCTAAAAATTTTTTAGGCGATCCCGGTTCGGGGGGCCCTGCCCACTCGGAAGGCGTAGGCTATAGCACACGAAAATATGAGAATCGGGCAAAATTCTAGTTTTTTGGCCGTAAAACGCAAAACAAACAAGGAATGGTCATGGAGAGGCGGTGACTATGGTTTTTTAGATCGTATTTGATGACCTAAAAATTTTTTAGGCGATGCGAGTCCGGAGGGCCCGGCCCACTCAAAAGGCGTGGGCTATAGCACATGAAAATATGGGAATCGGGCGGAATTCTAGTTGTTTGGCCAAAAAATTAAAAAAACAAGGAATGGTCATGGCGAGGCGGTGACTATGGTTTTTTAGATCGTATTTGATGGCCCGAAATTTTTTTAGGCGATGCGAGTCCGGAGGTCCCGGCCCACTCAAAAGGCGTGGGCTATAGCACATGAAAATATGGGAATCGGGCGGAATTCTAGTTTTTTGGCTGTAAAATGCAAAAAATGAGGAACGGTCATGGCGAGGCGGTGACTATGGTTCCTTAGGTCGTATTTCATGGGCCAAAATATTTTTAGGAGATCGAGGTCCGGGGATCCCGCCTACTCTGAAGGCGTGGTTATAGCACACGAAGATATGGAAATAGGGCAAAATTCTAGTTTTTTGTCGGAAAACGCAAAAACATGAGGAACGGTCATGGCAAAGCGGTGACTATGGTTCTTTAGGTCATATTTGATAGCCCAAAAAAAATTTAGGCGATCAGAGTCCAGGCGGCCCGGACCCACTCGTAAGGCATGGGCTATAACACACGAAAATATGGGAATCGGGCGGAATTCTAGTTTCTTGGCCGTAACATGCAAAACAACAAGGAACGGTCATGGCGGGGCGGTGACTATGGTTTCTGAGGTCAAATTTGATGGCCCGAAAAACGTTTAGGCGATCGGGGTCAGGGGGCCGGGCCCACTCGGAAGGTGTGGGCTATAAAATATAGGAATCAGGTGGAATTCTAGTTTTTTGGCCGTAAAACGCAAAAACAATGAGGAATGGTCATGGCGAGGTGGCGACTATAGTTCTTTAGGTCGTATTTGACGGCCCGAAAAAGTTTTAGGCTATCCGACTCCGGGGGCTCTGCCCACTCAAAAGACGTGGGCTATAGCACACGAACATATGGGAATCAGGCGGAATTCTAATTTTTTTGCCGTAAACCGAAAACAAATGAGGAACAGTCATGGCGAGGCAGTAACTATGGTTTTTTAGGTTGTATTTGATGGCCCAAAATTTTTTTGGGTGATACGAGTCCGGGGGGGACGGCCCACTCGAAAGGCATGGGCTATAGCACACGAAAATATGGGAATTGGGCAAAATTCTAGTTTTTTGGCCGTAATACGCAAGACAAGAGGAACGGTCATGGCAGGGCGGTGACTATTGTTCCTTAGATTGTATTTGATGGCATGGAAAAATTGTAGGCGATTCGGTTCCGGGGGGTCCATGTCCACTCGGAAGGCGTGGGCTATAGCACATAAAAATATGGTAATCGGGCTGAATTCTAGTTTTTTGGCCGTAAAACGCAAAAAAATGAGGAACGATCATGGCTAAGTGGTGACTATGGTTCTTTAGGTTGTATTTGACGGCCCGAAAAAATTTTAGGCTATCCGAGTCCGGGGGGCCTAGCCCACTCGGAAGGCATGGGCTATAGCACACGAAAATATGAGAATCGAGCAAAATTCTAATTTTTTGGTTGTAAAATGCAAAAAATGAGGAACGGTCATGGCGAGGCGGTGACTATGGTTCTTTAGGTCATATTTGATGGCCCGAAAAATTTTTAGGCAATCCGAGTTCGGGGGGCCCGGCCCACTCGAAAGGAGTAGGCTATAGCACACGAAAATATGGGAATCGGGCAGAATTCTACTTTTTTGGCCGTAAAACGCAAAAGAATGAGGAACGGTCATGGCAGAGCGGTAAACTATGGTTCCTTAGCTCGAATTTCATGGCCCGAAAAAGTTTTAGGCGATCGGGGTCCGGGGGCCCCCGCCCACTCGGAACGCGTGGGCATAGCACACGAAAATATGGGAATCGGGCGGAATTCTAGTTTTGTGGCCATAAACGCAAAAACATGAGGAAGGGTCATGGCGTGGCGGTGACTATGGTTCTTTAGGTCGTATTTGATGGCCCAAAAAATTTTTAGGCGATCCGAGTCTGGGGGGCCCGGCCCACTCGAAAGGTGTAGGCTATAGCACACGAAAATATGGGAATCAGGCGGAATTCTACTTTTTTGGCCGTAAAACGCAAAAGAATGAGGAACGGTCATGGCGGAGCGGTAAACTATGGTTCCTTAGCTCGAATTTCATGGCCCGAAAAAGTTTTAGGCGATCGGGGTCCGGGGGCCCCCGCCCACTCGGAACGCGTGGGCATAGCACACGAAAATATGGGAATCGGGCGGAATTCTAGTTTTGTGGCCATAAACGCAAAAACATGAGGAAGGGTCATGGCGGGGTGGTGACTATTGTTGCTTAGGTCGTGTTTGATGGCCCGAAAAATTTATAGGCAATCCGGTTCTGGGGGGCCCGTGCCCACTCGGAATGCGTGGGTTATAGCATACGAAAATATGAGAATCTTGCGGAATTCTAGTCTTTTGACCATAAAATGCAAAAAAATGAGGAACGGTCATGGCGGGGCGGTGACCATGATTCCTTAGGTCGTATTTGATGGCCTGGAAAAATGTTAGGCGGTAGGGGTCCGAGAGGCCCGGGCCCACTCGGAAGGCGTGGGCTATAGCATACGAAAATATGGGAATCGGGCAGAATTCTAGTTTTTTGGCCGTAAAACGCAAGAAAATGAGGAATGGTCATGGAAAGGCGTTAACTATGGTTCTTTAGGTCATAGTTGATGGTCCGAAAATTTTTTAGGCGATCTGAGTCCGGACGGCCCGGACCCACTCCGAAGGCATGGGCTATTGCCCACAAAACTATGGGAATCGGGCGGAATTCTAGTTTCTTGGCCGTAACACGCAAAACAACGAGGAAAGTTCATGGTGGGGCAGTGACTATCGTTACTTAGATTGAATTTGATGGCCCGAAAATATTTTAGGCGATCGGGGTCAGGGGGCCCGGGCCCACTCGGAAGGGGTGTGCTATAGCAAACGAAAATATGGGAATAAGGCGGAATTCTAGTTTTGTTTGGGCTATAAAATGCAAAAACAATGAGGAACGGTCATGGCGAGGTGGTGACTATGGTTCTTTAGGTCGTATGTGATGGCCTAAAATTTTTTTAGGCAATCCGGGTCCGGGGGGCCCTGCCCACTCGGAAGGCGTGGGCTATAGCACACGAAAATATGAGAATCGGGCAAAATTCTAGTTTTTTGGCCGTAAAACGCAAAACAAGCAAGGAATGGTCATGGCGAGGCGGTGACTATGATTTTTTAGATCGTATTTGATGGCCTGAAAATTATTTAGGCGATGCGAGTCCGGAGGGCCCGGCCCACTCGAAAGGCGTGGGCTATAGCACATGAAAATAAGGGAATCGGGCGGAATTCTAGGTTTTTGGCTGTAAAACGCAAAAAATGAGGAACGGTCATGGCGAGGCGGTGACTATGATTCCTTAGGTCGTATTTCATGGGCCAAAATTTTTTTAGGAGATCGAGGTGCGGGGACCCCGCCTACTCTGAAGGCGTGGTTATAGCACACGAAGATATGGAAATCGGGCAAAATTCTAGTTTTTTGTCGGAAAACGCAAAAACATGAGGAACGGTCATGGTGGGAAGGTGACTATTGTTCCTTAGGTCGTATTTGATGGCCCGAAAATATTATAGGCGATCCTGTTCCGGGGGGCCCGTGCCCACTCGGAATGCGTGGGCTATAGCATACGAAAATATGAGAATCAGGCGGAATTCTAGTTTTTTGACCATAAAATGCAAAAAAATGAGGAACGGTCATGGCGGGGCGGTGACCATGGTTCCTTAGGTCGTATTTGATGGCCTGGAAAAATTTAAGGTGATCCGGGTCTGGAGGGTCCCGACCCACTAGGAAGGCGGCATACGAGAATATGGTAATCGGGTTGAATTCTAGTTTTTTGGCCGTAAAACGCAAAAACATGAGGAACGGTCATGGTGGGGCGGTGACTATGGTTCCTTAGGTCATATTTGATGGCCTGGAAAAATGTTAGGCGGTAGGGGTCCGAGGGGCCCGGGCCCACTCGGAAGGCGTGGGCTATTGCACACGAAAATATGGGAATCGGGCAGAATTCTAGTTTTTTGGCCGTAAAACGCAAAAAAAGGAGGAATGGTCATGGCAAGGCGGTGGCTATGGTTCTTTAGGTCATTTTTGATGGCCCGAAAAATTTTTAGGCGATCCGAGTACGGAGGGCCCAGCCCACTCGGAAGAGGTGGGTTATAGCACCCGAAAATATGGGAATTGGGCGGAATTCTAGGTTTTTGGCCGTAAATTGCAAAAATAACGAGGAACGGTCATGGAGAGGTGGTGACTATGGTTCTTTAGGTCGTATTTGATGGCCCAAAAAAATTTTAGGCGATCAGAGTTCGGGGGTCCCTAACCCACTCGGAAAGCATGAGCTATAACACACAAAAATATGGGAATCGGGCGAAATTCTAGTTTTTGGGTCATAACATGCAAAACAACGAGGATCGGTCATGGAGGGGCGGTGACTATGGTTCCTTAGGTCGAATTTGATAGCCCGAAAAAAGTTTAGGCGATCGGGGTAAGGGGGCCCAGGCCCACTCGGAAGGCGTGGGCTATAGCACACGAAAATATGAGAATCAGGCGGAATTTTAGTTTTTTGGCCATAAAACACAAAAATAGTTTTTTGGCCATGATCGTTCCTCATTTTTGCGTTTTTCGGCCAAAAACTAGAATTCTACCCGATTCCCATATTTTCGTGTGCTATAGCCCACGCCTTCCAAGTGGTCCCGGGACCCCCGGACCCCCGATCGCATAAAATTTTTCCGGGCCGTCAAATTTGACCTAAGGAACCATAGTCATCACCCCTCCATGATCGTTCCTCTTTTTTTGCAATTTTCGGCTAAAAAACTAGAATTTCACCCGTTTCCCATATTTTCGTGTGCTATAGCCCACGCCTTCCAAGTGGTCCCGGGATCCCCGGACCCCAGATCGCCTAAAAATTTTTCGGGCCATCAAATACGACCTAAGGAATGATAGTCACCGCCCCGCCATGATTATTCCTCATGTTTTGCATTTTTCGGCCAAAAAACTAGAATTCTACGTGATTCCCATATTTCGTGTGCTATAGCCCACGCCTTCCGAGTGGTCCCGAGCCCCGATTGCCTAAAATTTTTCCGTACCATAAAATACGACCTAAGGAACCATAGTCACCGCCCCTCTATGATCGTTCCTCATATTTTCCGTTTTTCGGCCAAAAACTAGAATTCCGCCCAATTCCCATATTTTCGTGTGCTATAGCCTATGCCTTCCAAGTGGTCCCGCGATGCCCGGGCCCTGATCGCCTAAATTTTTTCCGGGCCATCCAATACAACATAAGGAACCATATTCACCGCCCCGCTATGATCTTTCCTCATTTTTTGCATTTTACGGCAAAAAAACTAGAATTTCGCTTGATTCCCATATTTTCGTGTGCTATAGCCCACGCATTCTAAGTGGTCCCAGGACCCTCGGACCCCGATCGCCTAAAATTTTTCCGGGCCATCAAATACGACTTAAGGAACCATAGTAACCGCATTGCCATCATCGGTCCCCATTTTTTGAATTTTTCGGCCTAAAAACTAGAATTCCGCCCGATTCCCATATTTTTGTGTGCTATAGCCCACCCCTTCCAAGTGGTCCCGGGACCCCCGGACCCCAGATCGCCAAAACCTTTTCCAGACCATCAAATATGACCTAAGGAATCATAATCACCGCCCCTCCATGATCATTCCTCATTTTTTTTGCGTTTTTCGGCTAAAATACTAGAATTTCGCGCGATTCCCATATTTTCGTATGCTATAGCCCTCACCTTCCGAGTGGTCCCGGGCCCCCCGGACCCCGATCGCATAAAATTTTTTCGGGCCATCAAATACGACATAAGGAACCATAGTCACTGCTCCACAATGATCGTTCCTCATTTTTTGCGTTTTTCGGCCGAAAAATTAGAATTCCGCCCGATTCCCATATTTTCGTGTGCTATAGCCCACGCCTTCCAAGTGGTCCCGGGACCCCCGATTGCATAAAAAATTTTCGGGCCATAAAATACGACCTAAGGAACCATAGTCACCGCCCCGCCATGATCATTCCTCATATTTTGCGTTTTTCAGCCAAAAAACTAAAATTCCGCCCGATTACCGTATTTCGTGTGCTATAAGCCCATGCCTTCCAAGTGGTCCCGGGATGCCCGGGCCCTGATCGCCTAAAATTTTTCTGGGCCATCAAATACGACATAGGAAACCATAGTCACCGCCACGCCATGATCGTTCCTCATTTTTTGTATTTTACGGCCAAAAAAACTAGAATTCCGTTTGATTCCCATATTTTCGTGTGCTATAGCCCACGCCTTCCAAGTGGTCCCGGGACCGCCCGGACCCCGATCGCCTAAAATTTTTCTGGGCGATCAAATACGACCTAAGGACCATAGTCACATGCCCCGCCATGACCGTTCCTCATTTTTTTGTGTTTTACGGCCAAAAAAGTAGAATTCCTCCCATTCCTTCCAAGTGGTCCCGGGCCCCCCGTACCCCAGATCGCCTACACTTTTTCCGGGCCATCAAATACGACCTAAGGAACCATAGTCACCGCCCCTCCATCATCGTTCCTCATTTGTTTTTGCGTTTTTCGGCTAAAAAACTAGAATTTCGCCCGATTCCCATATTTTCGTGTGATATAGCCCACGCCCTCCAAGTCGTCCCAAGACCCCCGGACCCCGCATCGCCTAAAAATTATCCGGGCCATCAAATTTGACATAAGGAACGATAGTCACCGCCCCGCCATGATTATTCCTCATATTTTGCATTTTTCGGCTAAAAAACTAGAATTCTGCGCAATTCCTGTATTTTCGTGTGCTATAGCCCACGCCTTCCGAGTGGTCTCGGGCCCCCCGGACCCCGATCGCCTAAAATTTTTCCCTACCATAAAATACGACCTAAGGAACCATAGTCACCGCCCCGCCATGATCGTTCCTCATATTATGCATTTCGGCTAAAAACTAAAATTTCGCCCGATTCCCATATTTTCGTGTGCTATAGCCCATGCCTTCCAAGTGGTCCCGGGACGCCCGGGCCCTGATCGCCTAAAAATTTTTCGGGTGATCAAATACGACCTAAGGAACCATAGTCACACGCCCCACCACGACCGTTCCTCATTATTTTGCGTTTTACGGCCAAAAAAGTAGAATTCCGCCTGATTCCCATATTTTCGTGTGCTATCGGCGCCTTCCAAGTGGTCCCGGGACCCCGGACCCCGATCACCTAAAAATATTTCTGGCAATCAAATAAGACCTAAGGAACCATAGTCACCGCCCCACTATGATTGTTCCTTAGCTTTTGCATTTTACGGCCAAATAACTAGAATTCCGCCTTATTCCCATATTTTCGTGTGCTATAGCCCACCCCTTCTAAGTGGTCTCGGGACCCCCGGACCCCAGATTGCCTAAACCTTTTCCGGGCCATCAAATACGACCTAAGAAACCATAGTCACCACCCCACCATTATCGTTCCTAATGTTTTGCGTTTGTTGGGAAAAAATCCTGAATTCCACCCGATTCCCATATTTTCGTGTGCGCCCACGCCTTCCGTGTGGGCCAGCCCCCCCGGACTCGTTTCACCTAAAAATTTTCTGGGCCATCAAATACGACATATGGAACCATAGTCACCGCTCCACCATGATCGTTCCTCATTTTTTGCGTTTTCGGCCAAAAAACTAGAATTCCGTCTGATTCCCATATTTTCGTGTGCTACGCCTTCCGAGTGGGCCGGCCACCCCAGACTCGGTTCGCGTAAATTTTTTTCGGGCTATTAAATACGACCTAAGAACCATAGTCACCGCCCCTCCATGATCGTTCCTCATTGTTTGCGTTTTTCGGCCAAAAAACTAGAATTCCGCCTGATTCCCATATTTTCGTGTGCTATAGCCCACGCCTTCCAAGTGGTCCCTGGACCCCCGATCGTATTAAAATTTTTCGGGCCATCAAATACGACCTAAGGAACCATAGTCATCGCCCCGCCAAGATCGCTCCTCATTTTTTGCATTTTTCGGCCAAAAAACTAGAATTTCGCCCGATTCCCATATTTCCGTGTGCTATAGCCCATGCCTTCCAAGTGCTCCCGGGAACCCCGGACCCCGGATCGCCTAAAAATTTTTCGGGCCATCAAATACAACCTAAGGAACGATAGTCACCGCCCCGCCATGATCATTCCTCATGTTTTGCGTTTTTCGGCCAAAAAACTAGTATTATGCACGATTCTCATATTTTCGTGTGCTATAGCCCACGCCTTCCGAGTGGTCCTGGGTCCTCCGGACCCCGATCGCCTAAAAATTTTCCGTACCATATAATACGATCTAAGGAATCATAGTCACCGCCCCGCCATGATCGGTCCTCATATTTTGCGTTTTACGGCAAAAAAATTAGAATTCTGCCCGATTCCCATATTTTCGTGTGCTATAGCCCATGCCTTCCAAGTGGTCCCGGGACGCCCAGGCCCTGATCGCCTAAATATTTTTAGGGCCATCAAATAAGACCTAAGGAACCATAGTTACCGCCCCACTATGATCATTCCTCAGTTTTTGTATTTTACGGCCAAAAAACTAGAATTCCGCCTGATTCCCATATTTTCGTGTGCTACGCATTCTAAGTGGTCCCGGGACCGCCCGGACCCCGATCGCCTAAAATTTTTCCGGGCCATCAAATACGACTTAAGAAACCATAGTCACCGTACCGCCATGATTGTTCCCCATTTTTTGAATTTTTCGGCCTAAAAACTAGAATTCCGCCTGATTCCCATATTTTTGTGTTCTATAGCGCACCCCTTCCAAGTGGTCCCGGGACCCCAAATCGCCTAAACTTTTTTCGAGCCATCAAATACGACCTAAGGAACCATAGTCACCGCCCCTCCATGATCGTTCCTCATTTTTTTTTGCGTTTTTCGGCAAAAAAATAGAATTCCGCACGATTCCCATATTTTCGTGTGCTATATCCCACGCCTTCCGAGTGGGCCGGGCCCCCCGGACTCGGATCACCTAAAAATTTTTTGGGCCATGATATAAGACCTAAGGAACCATAGTCACCTCCCCGCCATGATCGTTCCTCCATTTTTGAATTTTTCGGCCAAAAAACTAGAATTCCGACCGATTCCCATATTTTCATTTTCTATAGCCCACGCCTTCCAAGTGGTCCCGGGACCCCCGGACGCCGAACGCCTAAAATTTTTCCGGGCCATCAAATACGACCTAAGGAACCATAGTCACCGCCCCGCCATGACCTTTCCTCATGTTTTGTATTTTACGGCAAAAAAAACTAGAATTCCGCCCGATTCCCATATTTTCGTGTGCCTTAGCCCACGCCTTCCAAATGGTCCTGGGACCTCCGGACCCCGATCGCCTAAAATATTTCCGGGCCATCAAATATGACCTAAGGAACCATAGTCACCACCCCGCCATGATCGTTCCTCATTTTTTGCATTTTTCAGACAAAAAACTAGAATTCCGCCCGATTCCCATATTTTAGTGTGCAATAATAGCCCACGCCTTCCCAATGGGTAGGGCCCCACGGAGCCGGATCGCCTAATATTTTTGCGGGCCATCAAATACGACCTAAGGAACCATAGTCACCTCCCCGCCATGATCGTTCCTCCTTTTTTGAATTTATTGGCCAAAAAACTAGAATTCCTACCGATTCCCATATTTTCATTTGCATAGCCTATGCCTTCCAAGTGGTCCCGGGACCCCCGGACCCCGAACGCCTAAAATTTTTCCTGGCCATCAAATACGACCTAAGGAACCTTAGTCACCTCCTTGCCATGACCTTTCCTCATGTTTTCATTTTACGGCCAAAAAACTAGAATTCCGCCTGATTCCCATATTTTCGTGTGCTATAGCCCACGCCTTCGAAGTGGTCCTAGGACCCCCGGACCCCGATCGCCTAAAAATTTTCCGGGCCTTCAAATACGACCTAAGGAACCATAGTCACCACCCCGCCATGATCGTTCCTCATTTTTTGCGTTTTTCGGCCAAAAAACTAGAATTTTGCCCGATTCCCATATTTTAGTGTGAATAATAGCCCACGCCTTCCCAATGGTTAGGATCCCACGGAGCCGGATCGCCTAATATTGTTGCGGGCCATCAAATACGACCTAAGGAACCATTGTCACCGCCCTCCATGATCGTTCCTCATTTATTTTGCGTTTTACGGCCAAAAAACTAGAATTCTGCCTGTTTCCCATATTTTCGTGTGCTATAGTCCACGCCTTCCAAGTGGTCCCGGGACTCCCGGACCCCGATCGCCTAAAATTTTTCCGGGCCATCAAATACGACCTAAAGAACCATAGTCACCCCCCTGCCATGACCGTTCCTCATTTTTTTGCGTTTTACGGCCAAAAACCTAGAATTCCGCTTGATTCCCATATTTTCGTGTGTTATAGCCCACGCCTTCCAAGTGGTCACAGGAACCCCGGACCCCGATCGCCTACAAATTTTACGGGCCATCAAATAAGACCTAAGGAACCATAGTTACTGCCCCACCATGATCGTTCCTCATTTTTTATGTTTTTTGGCCAAAAAACTAGAATTTCGCCCGATTCCCATATATTCGTGTGCTATATCCCACGCCTTCCGAGTGGGCCAGGCCCCCCGGACTCGGATCACCTAAAAGTTTTTCGGCCCATCAAATAAGACCTAAGGAACCAGAGTCACCTCACCACCATGATCGTTCCACATGTTTTGCATTTTACGGCCAAAAAACTAGAATTTTGCCCGATTCCCATATTTTCGTGAACTATAGCCCACGCCTTCCAAGTGGTCCCGGGTCCCCCGAACCCCGATCTCCTAAAAGTTTTTCGGGCCATCAAACACGACCTTAGAAACCATAGTCACCGCCTCGCCATGATCGTTCCTCATTTTTTGCATTGTTTTGCCAAAAAACTTGAATTCCTCGCGATTCCCATATTTTCGTGTCCTATAGCCCACGCCTTCCAAGTGGTCACCGCCACCCGCACCTCGATCGCCAAAATTTTTTCCACACCATCAAATACGACCTAAGAACCATAGTCACCACCCCGCCATGATCGTTCCTCATGATTTACAATTTTCGGCCAAAAAACTAGAATTGCGCCCGATTCCCATATTTTCGTGTGCTACGCCTTCCGAATGGGCCGGGCCCCCTGACTCGTATTGCCTAAATTTTTTTTGGGCCATCAAATATGACTTAGAGAACCATAGTCACCGCACCGCCATGATCGTTCCTCATTTTTTGTATTTTCCGGCAAAAAAACTAGAATTCCGCCCGATTCCCATATTTTCATGTGCTATAGCCCACGCCTTCCTAGTGGTCCCGGGACCCCCGGACCCCGATCGCCTAAAAATTTTTCGGGACATAAAATACGACCTAAGGAACCATAGTCATTGCCCCACCATGATCATTCCTAAGTTTTTGCATTTTTCGGCAAAATAACTAGAATTCCTCCCGATTCCCATATTTTCGTGTGCTATAACCCACGCTTTCAAAGTGGTCCCGGGACCCCCAGACCCCAATCGCCTAAAAATTTTTCGGGACATAAAATACGACCTAAGGAACCATAGTCACTGCCCCGCCATGATCATTCCTCATTTTATGCGTTTTTCGGCCAAAAAACTAGAATTCCGCCCGATTTCCATATTTTCGTGTGCTATAGCCCACGCCTTCCTAATGGGTAGGGCCCCATGGAGCCGGATCTCCTAATATTTTTGCGGGCCATCAAATACGACCTAAGGAACCATTGTCACCGCCTCGACATGACCTATCCTTATTTTTTGCATTTTTTGGCAAAAAAATTAGAATTCCGCATGATTCCCATATTTTCGTGTGCTATATCCCACGCCTTCCAAGTGGTCCCGATTCCCATATTTTTGTGTGGTACGCCTTCCAAGTGGTCCTGGGACCTCCGGACCCCGATCGCCTAAAATTTTTTCGGGCCATCAAATACGACCTAAGGAACCATAGTCACCACCCCGCCATGATCGTTCCTCATTTTTTGTGTTTTTCGGCCAAAAAACTAGAATTCCCCCCGATTCCCATATTTTAGTGTGCAATAATAGCCCACGCCTTCCCAATGGGTAGGGCCCCACGGAGCCGGATCGCCAAAAAAATTTTCGGGCCATCAAATACTGCCTAAGGAACCATAGTTACCGCCCTGCCCTGCCCTGACCTTTCCTCATTTTTGCATTTTACGGCCAAAAAATAAAAATTCCGCCTGATTCCCATATTTTCGTGTGCATAGCCCACGCCTTCCAATTGGTCCCAGGATTCCCGGACTCTGATCGCCTAAAACATTTTCGGGCCATCAAATACGACCTAAGGAACCATAGTCACTGCACCTCCATGATCGTTCCTCATATTTTGCATTTTACGGCCAAAAAACTAGAATTCCGCCCGATTCCCATATTTTCGTGTGTTATAGCCCACGCCTTCCAAGTGGTCCCACGACCCCCAGACCCCGATCGCCTAATATTTTCTGGGCCATCAAATACGACCTAAGGAACCATAGTCACCGCCCCGCCATGACCTTTCCTCATATTTTGCATTTTACAGCCAAAAAACTAGAATTTCGCCCGATTGCCTTATTTTTATGGGCTATAGCCCACGCCTTCCAAGTGGTCCAGGGACCCTCGGACTCCGATCGCCTAAAATGATTTCGAGGCAGAAAATACGACCAAAAGAACCATAGTCATCGCCCTGCCATGATCGTTCCTTCCTCATTATTTGCGTTTTTCGGCCAAAAAACAAGAATTTTGCCTGATTCCTATATTTTTGTCTAATATAGCCCACGCCTTCCAAGTGGGTAACCCCTCCCCCTTCCCGGAGCCGGATTGCCTAAAATATTTCCAGTCCATCAAATACGACCTAAGGAACCATAGTCACCGCCCCGCCATGACCTTTTTTCATTTTTTACATTTTACGGCCAAAAAACTAGATTTTCGCCCGATTCTCATATTTTCGTGTGCTATATAGCCCACCCCTTCCGAGTGGGCCATTTTCCCCGGACTGTGATAGCCTAAAATTTTTTCGGGCCATCAAATACGACCTAAGAACCATAGTCACCGCCCCGCCATGATCGTTCCTCATGTTTTATATTTTTCGGCCAAAAAACTAGAATTGCGCCCGATTCTCATATTTTCGTGTGCTACGCCTTCCGAGTAGGCCGGCCCCGCCTGACTCGTATAGGCTAAAAAAATTTCAGGCCATCAAATATGACCTAAGGAACCATAGGCATTGCACCGCCATGATCGTTCCTCATTTTTTGCATTTTTCGGCAAAATAACTAGAACTCCGCTTGATTCCCATATTTTCGTGTGCTATAGCCCACGCCTTCCAAGTGCTCCCAGGACCCCCGGACCCAGATTACCTAAAATTTTTCCGAGACATAAAATATGACCTAAGGAACCATAGTTACTGCCCCGCCATGATCATTCCTCATTTTTTGCATTTTTCGGCCAAAAAACTAGAATTCCACCCGATTCCCATATTTTCGTGTGCTATAGCCCACGCCTTCCTAATGGGTAGAGCCCCACGGAGCCGGATCTCCTAATATTTTTGTGGGCCATCAAATACGACCTAAGGAACCATAGTCACCGCCTCGACATGACCTATCCTCATTTTTTGCATTTTACGGCAAAAAACTAGAATTTCACCCGTACCCATATTTTCGTGTGCTATAGCCCACGCCTTCCAAGTGGTCCCGGGACTCCCGGACCCCGATCGCCAAAGATTTTAAAAGGCCATCAAATACGACCTAAAGAACCATAGTCACCGCCCCGCCATGACCGTTCCTCGTTTTTTGGCATTTTACGGCCAAAAACCTAGAATTTGGCACGATTCCCATATTTACGTGTGCTATAGCCCACGCCTTCCAAGTGGTCCAGGTACCCCCGGACCCCGATCGCCTAAAATTCTTCCGGACCATTAAATACGACCTAAGGAACCATAGTCACCGCCCCGCCATGATCGTTCCTTATTTTTTGCATTTTTAGGCCAAAAATCTAGAATTTCGCCCGATTCCCATATTTTCATGTGCAATAGCCCACGCCTTCCGAGCGGGCCGGCCCCCCCGGACTGTAATCGCCTATAATTCTTTCGGGCCATCAAATACGACCTAAGGAACCATAGTCACCGCCTGCCCTGATCGTTCGTCATTTTTTGAATTTTTCGGCCTAAAAACTAGAATTCAGCCCGATTCCCATATTTTTGTGTGCTATAGCCCACCCCTTCCAAGTGGTCCCGGGACCCCCGGTCCTCGGATCGCCTAAAATTTTTCCGGGCCATCAAAAATGACCTAAGGAACCATAGTCACCGCCCCTCCATGATCGTTCCTCATTTTTTTTGCATTTTTCGGCCAAAAAACTAGAATTTTGCGAGATTCCCATATTTTCGTGTGCTATAGCCCTCGCCTTCCGAGTGGTCCCCGGCCCCCCGGACCCCGATCGCATAAAATTTTTTCGGGCCAACAAATACAACCTAAGGAACCATAGTGACCCCCCCACCATGATCGTTCCTCATTTTTTGCGTTTTTCGACAAAAAAACTAGAATTCCGCCCGATTCTCATATTTTCGTGTGCTATAGCCCACACCTTCCAAGTGGTCCCGGGACCCCCGGACCCCGGATCGCCTAAAATATTTTCAGGCCATCAAATACGACCTAAGGAACCATAGCCACCACCCTGCCATGATCATTCCTCATGTTTTGCGTTTTTCGGCCAAAAAACTAGAATTTTGCGCGATTCCCATATTTTCGTGTGCTATAGCCCACACCTTCCGAGTGGTACCGGGTCCCCCGGACCCCGATCGCCTAAAATTTTTCCGTACCATAAAATACGACCTAAGGAACCATAGTCACCGAACCGCCATGATCGTTCCTCATATTTTGCATTTTCCGAAAAAAAAAACTAGAATTCCGCAGGATTCCCATATTTTCGTGTGCTATAGCCCACGCCTTCCAAGTGGTCCAGGGACCCCCGGACCCCGATCGCCTAAAATTCTTCCGGACCATTAAATATGAACTAAGGAACCATAGTCACCGCCCCGCCATGATCGTTCCTCATTTTTTGCATTTTTCGGCCAAAAATCTAGAATTCCACCTCGATTCCTATATTTTCGTATGCAATAGCCCACGCCTTCCGAGTGGGCCGGCCCTCCGGACTGTAATCGCCTACAATTCTTTCGGGCCATCAAATACGACCTAAGGAACCATAGTCACCGCCTGCCCTGATTGTTCCCCATTTTTTGAATTTTTCGGCCTAAAAACTAGAATTCCGCCCGATTCCCACATTTTTGTGTGCTATAGCCCACCCCTTCCAAGTGGTCCCGGGACCCCCTGTCCTCGGATCGCCTAAAATTTTTCTGGGCCATCAAAAATGACCTAAGGAACCATAGTCACTGCCCCTCCATGATCGTTCCTCATTTTTTGCATTTTTCGGCCAAAAAACTAGAATTCTGCGAGATTTCCATATTTTCGTGTGCTATAACCCTCGCCTTCCGAGTGGTCCCGGGCCCCCAGACCCCGATCGCATAAAATTTTTCCGGGCCAACAAATACAACCTAAGGAACCATAGTGACCCCCCCGCCATGATTGTTCCTCATTTTTTGCATTTTTCGGCAAAAAAACTAGAATTCCGCCCGATTCCCATATTTTTGTGTGTTATAGCCCACGCCTTCAATATGGTCCCGGGACCCCTGGACCCCGGATCGCCTAAAATATTTTCAGGCCATCAAATACGACCTAAGGAACCATAGCCACCGCCCTGCCATGATCATTCCTCATGTTTTGCGTTTTTCGGCCAAAAAACTAGAATTCCGCGCGATTCCCATATTTTCGTGTGCTATAGCCCACGCCTTCCGAGTGGTACCGGGTCCCCCAGACCCCGATCGCCTAAAATTTTTCCATACCATAAAATATGACCTAAGGAACCATAGTCACCGAACCGCCATGATCGTTCCTCATATTTTGCATTTTTCAACAAAAAAACTAGAATTCCGCACGATTCCCATATTTTCGTTTGCTATAGCCCACGCCTTCCAAGTGGTCCCGGGACCCCCGGACCCCGATCGCCTAAAAATTTTTCGGGCCTTAAAATACGACCTAAAGAACCATAGTCACTGCCCCGCCATGATCATTCCTCATTTTTGCGTTTTTCGGCCAGAAAACTAGAATTTCGCCCGATTCCCATATTTTCGTGTGCGCCCACGCCTTCCCAATGGGTAGGGCCGCACGGAGCCGGATCGCCTAATATTTTTGCGGGCCATCAAATACGACCTAAGGAACCATAGTCACTACCCCGCCATGACCTGTCCTCATTTTTTGCATTTTACGGCCAAAAACTAGAATTCCACCCAATTTTCAAAATTTCGTGTGCTATAGCCCACGCCTTCTTAGTGCTCCCGGGACGCCCGGACACCGATCGACTAAAATATTTGCGGGCCATCAAATATGACCTAAGGAACCATAGTCACCGCCCCGCCATGATCGTTTCTCATTTTTTGCCTTTTGCGGCCAAAAACCTAGAATTCCGCCCGATTCCCATATTTTCGTATGCTATAGCGCACGCCTTCCAAGTGGTCCCGGGATCCCCGAACCCCAATCGCCTAAAATATTTCCGGACCATTAAATACGACTTAAGGAACCATAGCCACCGCCCCGCCATGATTGTTTCTCATTTTTTGCATTTTTCGGCCAAAAATCTAGAATTCCGCCCGATTCCCATATTTTCGTGTGCAATAGCCCACGCCTTCCGTGTGGTCCCGGGCCCCTCGGACCCCGATCGTCTAAAAAATTTTCGGGCCATCAAATATGACCTAAGGAACCATAGTCACCGCACCGCCATGATCGTTCCCCATTTTTTGAATTTTTCGGCCTAAAAACTAGAATTCCGCCTGATTCCCATATTTTTGTGTGCTATAGCCCACCCCTTCCAAGTGGTCCAGGGACCCCGGATCACCTAAAAAATTTCCGGGCCATCAAATATGACCTAAGGAACCATAGTCCTCGCCTCTCCATGATCTTTCCTCATTTTTTGCATTTTTCGACCAAACAACTAGAATTCTGCGCGATTCCCTTATTTTTGTGTGCTATAGCCCTCGCCTTCCGAGTGGTGCCGGGACCCCCGGACCCCGATCGCATAAATTTTTTCCGGGCCATCAAATACGACCAAAAAAACCATAGTCACCGCCCTGCCATGATCGTTCCTCATTTTTGCATTTCTCGGCAAAAAAACTAGAATTCCGCCCGATTCCCATATTTTCGTGTGCTATAGCCCAGGCCTTCCAAGTGGTCCCGGGACCCCCGGACCCCGGATCGCCTAAATTTTTTCCGGGCCATCAAATACGACCTAAGGAACCATTGTCACCACCCCGCCATGATCATTCCTCATGTTTTGCTTTTTTCGGCCAAAAAACTAGAATTCCGTGCGATTCCCATATTTTCGTGTGCTATAGCCCACGCCTTCTGAGTGGTCCCGGTCCCTCCGGACCCCGATCGCCTAAAATTTTTCCGTACCATAAAATACGACCGAAGGAACCATAGTCACCGCCCCGCCATGATCGTTTCTCATATTTTTCGTTTTTTGGCCATAAAACTATAATTTCGCCCGATTCCCATATTTTCGTGTGCGCCCACCAGCCCTCCAAGTGGTCTCGGGACCCTTGAAACCCGATCGCCTAAAATTTTTCCGAACCATTAAATACGACCTAAGGAACCATAGTCACCGCCCCGCCATGATCGTTCCTCATGTTTTGCATTTTACGACCAAAAATCTAGAATTCCGCTTGATTCCCATATTTTCGTATGCTATAGCGCACACCTTCCAAGTGGTCTCGGGATCCCCGGACCCCGATCGCCTAAAATTTTTTCGGGCCATCAAATACGACCTAAGGAACCATAGTCACCGACCCGCCATGATTGTTCCTCATTTTTTGCATTTTTTGGCAAAAAACTTGAATTCCGCGCGATTCCCATATTTTCGTGTGTTATAGCCCATGCCTTCTGAGTGGTCACTGGCCCCCCCGGACCCCGATCGCCAAAAATATTTTTCGGGCCATAAATTATGACCTAAGGAACCATAGACACCGCCCCTCCATGATCGTTCCTTATGTTTTGCGTTTTTCGGCCAAAAAACTATAATTTCGTCTGATCCTATATTTTCGTGTGCGCCCACGCCTTCCGAGTGTTCCCGGGCCCCCCGGACTGTGATCGCCTAAAATATTTTCGGGCCATCAAATACGACCTATGGACCCATAGTCACCGCACCGCCATGAGCATTCCTCATTTTTGCATTTTCCGGCAAAAAAACTAGAATTCCGCCCGATTCCCATATTTTCGTGTGCTATAGCCCACGCCTTCCCAATGGGTAGGGCCCCACGGAGCCGGATCGCCTAATATTTTTTGCGGGCCATCAAATACGACCTAAGGAACAATAGTCACCGCCCCGCCATGACCTGTCCTCATTTTTTGCATTTTACGGCCAAAAACTAAAATTCCGCCCGATTCCCATATTTTCGTGTGCTATAGCCCACGCCTTCCAAGTGGTCTCGGAACTCCCGGACCCCGATCGCCTAAAAATTTCCGAGCCATCAAATACGACCTAAAGAACCGTAGTCACCGCCCCGCCATGACCGTTCCTCATTATTTTTGCGTTTTACGGCCAAAAACCAAGAATTCTGCCCGATTCTCATATTTTCGTGTGCTATAGCCCACGCCTTCCAAGTGGTCCCGGGACTCCTGGAACCCGATCGCCTAAAATGTTTCCGGACCATTAAATACGACCTAAGGAACCATAGTCACCGCCCCGCCATGATCGTTCTTCATTTTTTGCGTTTTCGGCCAAAAATCTAGAATTCCGCCCGATTCCCATATTTTTGTGTGCAATAGTCCACGCCTTCCGAGTGGGCCGGCCCCCGCGGACTGTAATCGCCTAAAATTTTTTCGGGCCATCAAAATAACCTAAGGAACCATAGTCACCGCACCGCCATGATCGTTCCCCATTTTTTGAATTTTTTCGCCTAAAAACTAGAATTCCGCCCAATTCCATTATTTTTGTGAGCTATCGCCCACCCCTTCCAAGTGGTCCCAGGTACCCTGGTCCCCGGATCGCCTAAAATTTTTTCGGACCATCAAAAATGACCTAAGGAACCATAGTCACCACCCCGCTATGATCGTTCTTCATTTTTTGCATTTTTCGGCAAAACAACTAGAAATCCGCCCGATTCCCATATTTTCGTGTGCTATAGCCCACGCATTCCAAGTGGTCCCGGGACCCCCGGATCGCCTAAAAATTTTCCAGGCCATCAAATACGACCTAAGGAACCATAGTCACCGCCCTGCCATGATCATTCCTCATGTTTTGCGTTTTTCGGCCAAAAAACTATAATTTCGCGTGATTCCCATATTTTCGTGTGCAATAGCCCACGCCTTCTGAGTGGTACCAGGTCCCCCGGACCCCGATCGCCTAAAAATTTTCCGTACCATAAAATACACCTAAGGAACCATAGTCACCGCACCGCCATGATCGTTCCTGATTTTTTGCATTTTTCGGCAAAAAAAACTAGAATTCCGCACGATTCCCATATTTTTATGTGCTATAGCCCACGCCTTCCAAGTGGTCCCGCGACCACCAGATCCCGATCGCCTAAAATTTTTCCGGTCCATAAAATACGACCTAAGGAACCATAGTCACTGCCCTGCCATGATCATTCCTCATTTTTTGCGGTTTTCGGCCAAAAAACTAGAATTCCGCCCGTTTCCTATATTTTCGTGTGCTATAGCCAACGCCTTCCCAATGGGTAGGGCCCCACAGAGACGGATCACCTAATATTTTTGCGGCCCATCAAATACGACCTAAGGAACCATAGTCACTGCCCCGCCATGACCTGTCCTCATTTTTTGCATTTTACGGCCAAAAACTAGAATTCCACCCGATACCTATATTTTCGTGTGCTATACCCACGCCTTCCAAGTGGTCCCGGGACTCCTGGACCCTGATCGCCTAAAATTTTTCCGGGCCATCAAATACGACCTAAAGAACCATAGTCATCGCCTTGCCATGACCGTTCCTCATTTTTTTGTGTTTTACGGCCAAAAACCTAGAATTCCGCCCGATTCCCATATTTTCGTGTGTAGCCCATGCCTTCCAAGTGGTCCCGGGACCCTCGGACCTCGGATCGCCTAAAATCTTTCCGAGCCATCAAATCCGACCTAAGGAACCATAGTCCTCGCCCCTCCATGATTGTTCCTCATTTATTTGCGTTTTTCGGCCAAAAAACTATAATTCCGCGCGATTCCCATATTTTCGTGTGCTATAGCCCACGCCTTCCGAGTGGTCCCGGGCCCCCCGGACCCCGATCGCCTAAAATATCTCCGTACCGTAAAATACGACCTAAGGAACCATAGTCACCGCCCCGCCATGATCGTTCCTCATATTTTGCATTTTTCGGCCAAAAAAACTAGAATTTCGAACGATTCCCATATTTTTGTGTGCGCCCACGCCTTCCGAGTGGGTTATCCCCCGGACTCGGATCGCCTAAAAAATTTTCGGGCCATCAAATACGACCTAAGGAACCATAGTCACCGCCCCGCCATGAGCATTCCTCATTTTTTTCATAGTATTTGATGTCTCGAAAATTTTTTAGGCGATCTGGGTCCGGCGACTCGGGCCAACGATGGAAGGCATGGGCTATAGCACACGAAAATATGGGTAACAGGCGGAATTCTAGTTTTATGGCCTTAAAACGCCAAAAAGCGAGGAACAGTCATGGATGAGCGATGACTATGGATCCTTAGATTGTATTTGATGTCCCAAAAAATTTTGAGGCGATCCGGGTCCAGGGGCCCGAGCCCACGGCGGAGGCGTGGGCTATAGCACATGAAAATATGGGAAACGGGCGGAATTCTAGTTTAATGGCCGCAAAACACCAAAAACGAGGAACGGCCATAGTGGGGCGATGACTATGGTTCCTTAGGTTGTATTTGATGTCCTGCAAAATTTTTAGGCTATCCAGGTCCTGGGGCCCGGGCCCACGGCAGAAGGCGTGGGCGATAACATACGAAAATATAGGAATCCGGCAGAATTCTAGTTTTATGGCCACAAAATGCCAATTAACGAAGAACGGTCATGACTGGGTGGTGACTTTGATTTCTTAGGTTGTATTTGATTTCCCGAATAAATTTTAGGCGATCCGGGTCTGGGGGCCCGGGCCCACGGCGGAAGGCGTTGGCTATAGCACACAAAAATATTGGAATCGGGCGGAATTCTAATTTTATGGCCACAAAACACCAAAGAATGAAGAATGGTCATGTCGGAGCGGTGAATGTGGTTCCTTAGGGAGTATTTGGATGTCCAGGAAAATTTTTAGGCGATCCAGGTCCGGGTGCCCGGGCCCACGACGGAGGCATGTGCTATAATGCACACAAAAATATGGGAATCAGGCGGAATTCTAGTTTTATGGACAAACAATGCCAAAAATCAAAGAACGGTCATGGCGGGGCGGTGAATGTGGTTCCTTACGTAGTTTTTGATGTCTCGGAAAATTTTTAGGTAATCCAGGTCCGGCGGCCCGGGCCAACGACGGAAGGCATGGGATATAGTACACGAAAATATGAGAATCGGGCGGAATTCTAGTTTTATGGCCGCAAAACGCCAAAAAATGATGAACGGTCATGGTGGAGCGGTAACTGTGGTTCCTTAGGTTATATTATATGTTCCGAAAATGTTTTAGGCAATCCGAGTCCGGGGGCCCGGACCCACGGCGGAGGCGTGGGCTATAGCACACTAAAATATGGAAATCGGGCAGAATTCTAGTTTTATGGCCATAAAACTCAAAAAAACGAGGAACACTCATGGTTGAGTGATGACTATGGTTCCTTAGGTTGTATTTGATGTCTCAAAAAATTTTGAGGCAATCCGGGTCCAAGGGCCTGAGCCCACGGCGGAAGGCTTGGGCTATAACATCCGAAAATATGGGAATCGGACGAAATTCTAGTTTTTTGGCCGCAAAATGCCAAAAAACGAGGAACGGTCATGTCGGGGCGGTGACTATGGTTCCTTAGGTTGTATTTGATGTCCCGGAAAATTTTTAGGCGATACGGGTCCGGGGGCCCTGGCCCCCGGCGGAGGCGTGGGCTATAGAACATGAATATATGGGAAAAGGCGGAATTCTTGTTTAATGGCCGCAAAATGCCAAAACCTAAGGAACACTCATAGTGGGGCGGTGACTATGGTTTCTTAGGTTGTATTTGATGTCCTGGATAAATTTTAGGCGATCAGGGTCAGGGGGCCGAGCACACTTCGGAAGGAGTGGGCTATAGCACACGAAAATATGGGAATGGGGCGGAATTCTAGTTTTATGGCCACAAAATGACAAAAACCGAAGAACGGTCATGGATGGGTATTGACATTGGTTCCATAGGTTGTATTTAATATCCTAGATAAATTTTAGACGATCCGGGTACAGAGGCCCGGGTCCACGGCGGAAAGCGTGGGCTATAACGCACGAAAATATGGGAATAGGGCGGAATTCTAGTTTTATGGCCACAAAATGCCAAAAAAAGAAGAACGGTCATGGCGGGTGGTGAAAGTTTTTCCTTATATTGTATTTGATGTCCCGGAAAATTTTTAGGTGATCCGAGTCCGGGGGTCCGGGCTCACGGCAGAATCGTGGGCTATAGCACATGAAATATGGGAATCGGGCAGAATTCTAGTTTTATGGCCACAAAATGCCAACAAACGAGGAATGGTCATGGCGGGGCAGTGAATGTGGTTCCTTATGTAGTATTTGATGTCTCGGAAAATTTTTAGGCGATCCGGGTCCGGCGGCTCGGGCCAACGATGGAAGGCATGGGCTATAGCACACGAAAGTATGGGTAACAGGCGGAATTCTAGTTTTATTGCCTTAAAACACCAAAAAACGAGGAACAGTCATGGATGAGCGATGAATGTGGTTCCTTAGGTTGTATTTGATGTCCCGAAAAATTTTGAGGCGATCCGGGTCCAGGGGCCCGAGCCCACGACGGAGGCGTGGGCTATAGCACATGAAAATATGGGAAACGGGCGGAATTCTAGTTTAATGGCCGCAAAACACCAAAAAATGAGGAACGGCCATGGTGGGGCGATGACTGTAGTTCCTTAGGTTGTATTTGATGTCCTGGAAAATTTTTAGGCGATCCGGGTTCAGGGCCCGGGCCCACGGCGGAAGGCGTGGGCTATAACATACGCAAATATAGGAATTGATGAGAATTCTAGTTTTATGGCCACAAAATGCCAAAAAATGAAGAATGGTCATGGCGGGGTGGTGACTTTGGTTTCTTAGGTTGTGTTTGATGACCCGGAAAATTTTAGGTGATCCAGGTCCGGGGGCCTGGGCTCACGGCGGAGTCGTTGGCTATAGCACATAAAAATATGGGAATCGAGCAGAATTCTAGTTTTTTGGCCACAAAACGCCAGAAATCGAAGAACGGTCATGGTAGAGCGGTGAATGTTGTTCCTTACGTAGTATTTGATGTGTCGGAAAAATTTTAAGCAATCCGAGTCTGGCGGCCCGGGCCAACGACAAAAGGCATGGGCTATAGCACAAGAAAATATGGGAATCGGGCGAAATTCTAGTTTTATGGCCGCAAAACACCAAAAATTGATGAACGGTCATGGTGGGGCGGTGACTGTGGTTCCTTAGGTTTTATTTGATATTCCGAAAAAGTTTTAGGCAATCCGGGTCCGGGGGCCCGGATCTACGGCGGAGGCGTGGATAGCACACGAAAATATGGGAATCGGGCGGAATTCTAGTTTTATGTCCATAAAATGCTAAAAAATAAGGAACAATCATGGATGAGCGATGACTATGGTTTCTTAGGTTGTATTTGATGTCCTAAAAAATTTTGTGGCGATCCGGGTCCAGGGGCCCGAGCCCACGGAGGAGGCGTGGGCTATAGCACATGAAAATATGGGAAACTGGCGGAATTCTAGTTTAATGGCCGCAAAACACCAAAAAATGAGGAACGGCCATGGTGAGGCGATGACTGTGCTTCCTTAGGTTGTATTTGATGTCCTGGAAAATTTTTAGGCGATCCGGATCCAGGGGCCCAGGCCCAGGCCGGAGGCGTGGACTATAACATACGAAAATATAGGAATCGGGCAGAATTCTAGTTTTATGGCCACAGAATGCCAAAACCCGAAGAACGGTTATGGCGGGGTGGTGACTTTGGTTTCTTAGGTTGTATTTGATTTCCCGAATAAATTTTAGGCGATCCGGGGGCCCGGGCCCACGGCGGAAGGCATTGGCTATAGCACACAAAAATATTGGAATCGGGCGGAATTCTAGTTTTGTGGCCATAAAACACCAAAGAATGAAGAATGGTCATGTCGGGGCAGTGAATGTGGTTCATTAGGTAGTATTTGGATGTCCAGGAAAATTTTTAGGCGATCCGGGTTCGGGTGCCCGGGCCCACGGCGGAGGCGTGTGCTATAAAGCACACACAAATATGGGAATCAAACGGAATTCTAGTTTTATGAACAAACAACGCCAAAAATCGAAGAACGGTCATGGCGGGGTGGTGAATGTTGTCCCTTACGTAGTATTTGATGTCTCGGAAAAATGTTAGGCAAGCCGGGTCCGGCGGCCCGGGCCAACGATAGAAGGCATGGGCTATAGCACACGCAAATATGGGAATCGGGCAGAATTCTAGTTTAATGGTCGCAAAATGCCAGAAAATGATGAACGGTCATGGTGGGGCGGTAACTGTGGTTCCTTAGGTTATATTTTATGTTCCGGAAAATTTTTAGGCAATCCGGGTCCAGGGGCCCGGACCCACGGCGGAGGCGTGGGATATAGCACACGAAAATATGGGAATCGGGTGGAATTCTAGTTTTATGGCCATAAAACGCCAAAAAACGAGGAACAATCATGGTGGGGCGGTGACTGTGGTTCCTTAGGTTTTATGCAACATCCCGAAAAAAGTTTAGGCTATCCGGGTTCGGGGGCCCGCGCCCACGGCGAAGGCGTGGGCTATAGCACACGAAAATATGGGTATCCAGCGGAATTCAAGTTTTTTGGCCGAAAAATGCCAAAAAATGAGGAATAGTCTTGGCAGGGTGGTGTCTATGGTTCCTTAGGTTGTATTTGATTTCCCTAATAAATTTTAGGCCATTAGTGACCGGGGGCCCTGACCCACGGCGGAAGGCGTGGGCTATAGCTCACGAAAATATGGGAATCAGGCAAAATTCTAGTTTTATGTTGGCAAAACGCCCAAAAACGAGGAACGGTCATGGAAGGGTAGTGACTGTGGTTCCTCAGGTTATATTTGACATCCCGGAAAAATTTTAGGCAATCCGGGTCCGGGGGGCCAGGCCCACGGCGGAAGGCGTACTCTATAGCACACGAAAATAAGGAATCGAGCGGAATTCAAGTTTTATGGCTGCAAAATGCCAAAATATGAGGAATGGTCATGGCGGGGCTGTGAATGTGTTTCATTAGGTTGTATTTGATATCCCGGAAAAAATTATAGGCAATCCAGGTCTGGGGGCCTGGGCCCACGGCGGAAGGCGTGTGCTATAGCACACGCAAATATCTGAATTAGGTAGAATTCTAGTTTTATGGCCGTAAAATGCCAAGAAATGAGGAACAGTCATGTCGGGGCGGTGAATGTGGCTCCTTAGGTAGTATTTGATATCTTGGAAAATTTTTAGGCTATCCGGGTTCGAGGGCCTGGGCCCATGGCGGAGGCATGGGTTAGTACACGAAAATATGGGAATCGGGCGGAATTCTAGTTTTATGGACGTAAAACAACAAAAAATGGTGAAATGTCATGGCGGGGTGGTGACTATGGTTCCTTAGGTTGTATTTGATGTCCCGAAAACTTTTTAGGCAATCCGGGTCCGGGGGCCCGGACCCACGGCGGAGGCGTGGGCTATAACACAATAAAATATGGGAATCGGGCGGAATTCTAGTTGTATGGCCTTAAAACACCAAAAAACGAAGAACAGCCATAACTGAGTAATGACTGTGGTTCCTTAGGTTGTATTTGATGTCCCGAAAATATTTTAGGCTATACGGGTGCGGGGTTCGGGCCCACGGCGGAGGCGTGGCCTATGGAACACGAAAATATGAGAATCGGGTGGAATTCATATTTTATGGCCGTAAAATGGCAACAAATGAGAAACGGTCATGGAGACGCTGGGATTGTGTTTTCTTAGGTTGTATTTGACATCACGGAAAAATTTAAGGATATCCGGGTCCGGGGGTCCCACGGCGAAGGCGTGGGCTATAACACACGAAAATATGGGAATCGAGCAGAATTTTAGTTTTATGGCCGTAAAACACCAAAAAATGAGGAACGGTCATGGATTGTTGGTGACTATGGTTCTTTAGGTTGTATTTGATGTCCCGGAAAATTTTTAGGCGTTTCGGGTCTGGGGGCCCAGGACCCACGGCAGAAAACGTGCTCTATAGCACAGGAAAAAAAGGAATCGAGTGGATTTTAAGTTTTATATCTGCAAAACACCAAAAAATGAGGAATGGTCATGGTGGGCAGTGACTGTGGTTCCTTAGGTTGTATTTGATGTCCCGGAAAAATTTTTGGCGATCCGGGTTCTGGGGCCTGGGCCCACGGCGAAAGGCATAATCTATAGCACACGAAAATATGGGAATCAGGTGGAATTCTAGTTTTATGGCCATAAATTGCCAAAAATGAGGAACAGTCATGGCTGAGTGATGACTATTGTTCCTTAGGTTGTATTTGATGTCCCGAAATATTTTGAGGCAATCCGGGTCTAGGGGCCCGAGCCCACGGCGGAAGGCGTGGGCTATAACATATGAAAATATGGGAATCGAGCGGAATTCGAGTTTTATGGCCACAAAACGCCAAAAAATGAGGAATGGTCATGGCAGGGCAGTGACTATGGTTCCTTAGGTTGTATATGCTGTCCCGAAATTTTTTTAGGCGATACAGGTGCGAGGGCCATGGCCCACGACAGAGGCGTGGGCTATAGCACATGAAAATATGGGAAACAAGCGAAATTCTACTTTAATGGCCGCAAAACGCCAAAATACGAGGAAAGTTCATGGTGGGGAGGTGATTGTGGTTCCTTAGGTTGTATTTGATCTCCCGGATAAATTTTAGGCGATCCGGGTCCGGGGGCCCAAGCACACGGCGGAAGGCGTGGGCTATAGCACACGAAAATATAGGAAACGGGCGGAGTTCTAGTTTTATGACCACAAAACACCAAAAAATGAAGAACGGTCATGGTGGGGTGGTGACTTTGGTTCCTTAGGTTGCATTTGATGTCCCAGAAAATTCTTAGGTGATCCGAGTCCGGGGGTCCGGGCTCACGGCAGAATCGTGGGCTATAGCACATGAAATATGGGAATCGGGCAGAATTCTAGTGTTTTGGCCACAAAATGCCAAAAATCGAGGAACGGTCATGGCAGGGCGGTGAATGTGGTTCCATACATAGTATTTGATGTCTCTGAAAAATTTTAGGCAATCCGGGTCCGGCGGCCCGGGCCAACGACGGAAGGCATGGGCTATGGCCCACGAAAATATGAGAATCGGGCAAAATTCTAGTTTTATGGCTGCAAAACGCCAAAAAATGATAAACGGTCATGGCGGGGCAGTGACTGTGGTTCCTTAGGTTGTATTTGATGTCCCGGAAAATTTTTAGGCGATACGGGTCCGGGGGCCATGGCCCACGGCGGAGGCGTGGGCTATAGCACATGAAAATATGGGAAACGGGCGAAATTCTAGTTTAGTGGCCGCAAAATGCCAAAAAATGAGGAACGATCATGGTGGGGTGGTGACTCTGGTTCCTTAGGCTGTATTTGATGTCCCGGATAAATTTTAGGCTATTCAGGTCCGGGGGGGCGGGCTCACGGCAGAGTCGTGGGATATAGCACATGAACATATGGGAATCAGACAGAATTCTAGTTTTATGGCCACAAAATGCCAACAAATGAGGAACGGTCATGGCAGGGTGGTGAATGTGGTTCCTTACGTAGTATTTTATGTCTCGAAAATGTTTTAGGCGATTCGGGTCCGGCGGCCCGGGCCAACGACGGAAGGCATGGACTATAGCACACGAAAATATGGGAATCGGGCGGAATTCTAGTTTTATGGCCACAAAATGCCCAAAAACGAAGAACGGCCATGGCGGGGTGGTGACTTTGGTTCCTTAGGTTGTATTTGATGTCCCAAAATTTTTTTAGGTGATCCGGGTCCGGGGTCCGGGGCTCACGGCAGAGTCGTGGGCTATAGCACATGAACATATGGGAATCAGACAGAATTCTAGTTTTATGGCCACAAAATGCCAACAAACGAGGAACGGTATGGCGGGGCAGTGAATGTGGTTCCTTACATAGTATTTGATGTCTCGGAAAAATTTTAGGCTATCCGGGTCCGGCGGCCCGGGCCAACGACGGAAGGCATGGACTATAGCACACGAAAATATGGGAATCGGGCGGAATTCTAGTTTTATGGCCGTAAAATGCCAAAGAATGATGAATGGTCATGGCAGGGTGGAGACTGTGGTTCCTTACGTTGTATGGAAAAATTTTAGGCAATTCGGGTCCTGGAACCCGGGCCCACAGCGGAGGCGTGGGTTATAACACTCGAAAATATGGGAATCGGTCGGAATTCTAGTTTTATGGCCGTAAAATGCCAAAACACGAGGAACGGTCATGGTGGGGCAGTGACTGTGGTTCCTTAGGTTGTATTTGATGTCCCGGATAAATTTTAGGCTATTCGGGTCTGGGGGCCTGGGCACACTTCGGAAGGAGTGGGCTACAGCAGACGAAAATATGGGGACCGGGCGGAATTCTAGTTTTATGGCCACAAAACCCCAAAAAATAAAGAACCGTCATGGCCGGGTATTGAATTTGGTTCCTTAGGTTATATTTGATATCCCGGAAAAATTTTAGGTAATCCGGTTATAGGGGCCCGGGCCCACGACGGAAAGCGTGGGCTATAGCACACAAAAATATAGGAATCGGGCGGAATTCTAGTTTTATGGCCACAAAATGCCAAAAAAGGAAGATTGGCCATGGAGGGGTGGTGACTTTGGTTCCTTAGGTTGTATTTGATGTCCCGAGAATTTTTTAGGTGATCTGGGTCCGGGGGCCCGGGCTCACGGCGGAGCCATGGGCTATAGCACATGAAAATAAGGGAATCGGGCAGAAATCTAGTTTTATGGCCACAAAACGCCAACAAACAAGGAACGGTATGGCGGGGTGGTTCCTTACGTAGTATTTGATGTCTCAGAAAAATTTTAGGCGATCCGGGTCCAGCGGCCCGGGCCAACGACAGAAGGCATGGGCTAGAGCACAAGAAAATTTGGGAATCGGGCGGAATTCTAGTTTTATGGCCGTAAAATGCCAAAAAATGATGAACGGTCATGGCAGGGTGGTGACTGTGGTTCCTTACGTTGTATTTGATGTCCCGAAAAATTTTAGGCAATTCGGGTCCTGGAGCCCGGGCCCACAGCGGAGGCGTGGGGCACACGAAAATATGGAAATCAGGCGGAATTCTAGTTTTATGGCCGTAAAATGGCAAAAAACGAGGAACAGTCATGGCTGAGTGATGACTGTGGTTACTTAGGTTGTATTTGATGTCCCGAAAAATTTTGATGCGATCTGGGTCCAGGGGTCCGGGCCCACGGCGGAAGGAATGGACTATAGAATACGAAAATTTGGGAATCAGGCGGAATTCTAGTTTTATGGCTGTAAAATGCCAAAAAAATGAGGAACGTTCATGGAGGGACATTGAATGTGGTTCCTTAGGTTGTATTCAACGTCCCAGAAAAAGTTTAGGCTATCCGGGTCCGGGGGCCCGCGCCCACGGCAAAGGCGTGGGCTTGCACACAAAAATATGGGAATCAAGCGGAATTCAAGTTTTATAGCCGCAAATTGCCAAAAAATGAGGAATGGTCTTGGCAGAGTGATGTCTGTGGTTCCTTAAGTTGTATTCAAAGTCCCAAAAAAATTTTAGGCAATCAGTGATCGGGGGCACTGGCCCACGCCGGAAGGCGTGGGCTATAGCACACGAAAATATGGGAATCAGGCGAAATTTTAGTTTTATGTCCGCAAAACGCCAAAAAACGAGGAACGGTCATGGCAGGGTAGTGACTATGGTTCCTTAGGTTGTATTCAACATCCCGGAAAAATTTTAGGCGATCCGAGTCCGGGGGCTTGGCCCACGACGGAAGGCGTACTCTATCGCACACGAAAATAAGCAATCGAGCGGAATTCAAGTTTTATGGCCGTAAAATGCCAAAAAATAAAGAACGGTCATGTCGGGCGGTGAATGTGGTTCCTTAGGTAGTATTTGATGTCCCGGAAAAGTTTTAGGTTATCCGGGTCAGGGGGCCGGGCCCACGGCGGAGGCGTGGGCTATAGCACACGAAAATATGAGAATCGGGCAGAATTCTTGTTTTATGGCCACAAAACGCAAAAAAATGAAGAACGGTCATGGCTGGGTATTGACTTTGGTTCCTTAGGTTATATTTGATTTCTAGGAAAAATTATAGGTGATCCGGTTACAGGGGCTCGGGCCCACGGCGGAAGGCTTGGACTATAGCACACGAAAATATGGGAATCGGGCGGTATTCTAGTTTTATGGCCACAAAATGCCAAAAAATGAAGAACGGTCATGGAGGGGTGGTGACTTTGGTTCCTTAGGTTTTACTTGATGTCCCTAAAAAATTTTAGGTGATCCGGGTCTGGGGGCCCAGGCTCACGGCGGAGTCCTGGGTTATATCACATGAAAATATGGGAATCGGGCAGAAATCTAGTTTTATGGCCACAAAATGCCAACAAACGGGGAACGGTATGGCAGGGCGGTGAATGTTGTTCCTTACAGAGTATTTGATGTCTCGGAAAATTTTTAGGTGATCCAGGTCCGGCGGCTCGGGCCAACGACGGAAGGCATGGGCTATAGCACACGAAAATATGTGAATCAGGCGGAATTCTAGTTTTATGGCCGTAAAATGCCAAAAAATGATGAACGGTCATGGCAGGGTAGTGACTGTTGTTCCTTACACTGTATTTGATGTCCTAGAAAATTTTTAGGCAATCCGGGTCCTGGAGCCAGGGCTCACAGCGGAGGCGTGGGCTATACGCACACGAAATTATGGGAATCGGGCGGAATTCTAGTTTTATAGCCGTAAAATGCCAAAAAATGAGGAACGGTCATCACGGGGAGGTGACTGTGGATCGTTAGGTTGTATGTGATTCCCCATAAACATTTTAGGAGATGTGGGTCCAGGGGCTCGGGCCCACGGCGGAGGCGTGGGCTATTGAACACGAAAATATAGGAATCGGGAGGAATTCTTGTTTTATGGCTGTAAAATGCCAAACAATGAGGAATGGTAATGTCGGGGCGGTGAATGTGGTTCCTTAGGTTGTATTTGATGTCCCTGAAAAATTTTAGGTGATCCGAGTCCGAGGGCCCAGGCCCACAGTGAAAAGTGTGATCTATAGCACACGTAAATTTGGGAATCAGGCGAAATTCTAATTTTATGGCCGCAAAGCACAATAAAATGAGGAACGGTCATGGAGGGGCAGTGACTGTGGTTCCTTAGGTTGTATGTGATGTCCCGGAAAATTTTTAGGCTATCCGAGTCCGGGGGACCGGGCCCACGGCGGAAGGCATGGGCTATATAGCACACAAAAATATGGGAATCGGGCGGAATTCTAGTTTTATGGCCGTAAAACGCCAAAAATCGAGGAACAGTCATTGATGGCTGGTAATTATGGTTCCTTAGGTTGTATTTGATGTCCCAGAAAATTTTTAGGAGATCCGGGTCCGGGGGACCTGGCCCACGGCGGAGGCGTGGGCTATGGAACACGAAAATATGGGAATCGGGCAGAATTCAAGTTTTATGGCCGTAAAATGCCAAAAAATGAGGAATGGTCATGTTGGGGCGGTGAATTTGGTTCCTTAGGTTGTATTAGATGCCCCGGAAATATTTTAATCGATCCAAGTCCGAGGGCCCGGGCGCACGGCAAAAAGCGTGATCTATAGCACACGAAAATATGGGAATCATGCGAAATTCTAGTTTTATGGCCGCAAAACACCATAAAATGAGGAACGGTCATGGAAGGGCGGTGATTGTGGTTCCTTAGGTTGTATGTGATGTCCCAAAAAAAATTTAGGCTATCCGGGTCCGGGGGCCCGGGCCCATGGCGGAAGGCATGGGCTATAACACACAAAAATATGGGAATCGGGCGAAATTTAAGTTTTATGGCCGTAAAACGCCAACAAACAAGGAACGGTCCTTGATTGCTGGTGACTATGGTTCCTTAGGTAGTATTTGATGTCCCGAAAAATTTTTAGGCGATCTGGGTCCGGGGGCCCTGGCCCAAGGCGGAGGCGTGGGCTATAGAACACGAAAATATGGGAATCGGGCGGAATTCTTGTTTTATGGCCATAAAACACCAAAAAATGAGGAACGGTTATGTCGGGGCGGTGAATGTGGTTCCTTAGGTTGTATTTGATATCCCGAAAATATTTTAGACAATTCGGGTTCGGGGCCTGGGCCCACGGCGAATGGTGTGATCCATAGCACACGAAAATATGGGAATCGGAGGAATTCTAGTTTTATGGCCGCAAAATGCCAATCAAACTTGGAACAGTCATGGAGGGGCAGTGAATGTGGTTCCTTAGGTTGTATTTGATGTCCCGAAAAAGTTTTAGGCGATCCGGGTCCGGGGGCCTAGGCCAACAGTGGAAGGCATGGGCTATAGCACACGAAAATATGGGAATCGAGTGGAATTATAGTTATATGGCCATAAAACACCATATAATGAGGAATGGTCATGGAGGGGCTGTGACTGTGGTTCCTTAGGTTGTACTTGATGTACCGGAAAAATTTTAGGCTATCCGAGGTGGAGGCGTGGGCTATAGCACAAGAAAATATAGGAATCAGGCGGAAATCTAGTTTTATGGTTGTAAAACGCCAAAGAATGATGAAAGGTCATGGAGGGAAGGTAAATGTGGCTCCTTAGGTTTTATTCGTTGTCCCGGAAAAATTTTAGGCGATCCGGGACAGGGGGCCCTGGCCCACGGCGAAACTATAACACACGAAAATATAAGAATCGAGCGAAATTCAAGTTTTATGGCCGTAAAACGCCAAGAAATGAGGAACGGTCATGGATGGCTGGTGACTGTGGTTCCTTAGGTTGTATTTTATGTCTCGGAAATATTTTAGGCGATCCGGGTCCGGGGGCCCTGGCCCACGGCAAAAGGCGTGCTCTATAACACACGAAAATAAGGAATCGAGTGGAATTTAAGTTTTATGGTCGCAAAACGTCAAAAAATAAAGAATGGTCATGGCAGGGTGGTGACTGTGGTTCCTTCGGTTGTATTTGATGTCGCATAAAATTTTTAGACGATCCGGGTTCGGAGGCCCGGGCCCACGGCGAAAGGCGTGATCTATAGCACACAAAAATATGGGAATCAGGCGGAATTCTACTTTTATGGCTGCAAAATGCCAAAAAATGAGGAACGGTCGTTGTGGGGAGATGACTGTGGATCATTAGGTTATATGCGATATCCCGTAAACATTTTAGGAGACACGGGTGCGGGGGCCCGGGCCCACGGCGGAGGCGTGGGCTATAGAACACGAAAATATGGGAATGCGGCGGAATTCTTGTTTTATGGCTGTAAAACGCCAAACAATGAGGAATGGTCATGTCGGGGCAGTGAATGTGGTTCCTTAGGTTATATTTGATATCCCTGAAAAATTTTAGGCGATACAAGTATGAGGGCCTAGGCCCACATCGAAAAGCGTGATCTATAGCACACGCAAATTTGCGAATCAGGCGAAATTCTAGTCTTATAGACGCAAAACACCATAAAATGAGGAACGGTCATGGAGGGGCAGTGACTCTGGTTCCTTAGGTTGTATGTGATGTACCGAAAAAATCTTAGGCTATCCGGGTCTGGTGGACCGGGCCCACGGCTAAGGCATGTGCTATAGCACACAAAAATATGGGAATCGGGCGGAATTCTAGTTTTATGGCCGTAAAACGCCAAAAAACGAGGAACAATCATTGATGGCTGGTGACTATGGTTCCTTAGGTTGTATTTGATGTCCCATAAAACTTTTAGGCAATCCGGGTCCGGGGGCCCTAGCCCACGGCGGAGGCGTGGGCTATAGCACACGAAAATATGGGAATCGGGCGGAATTCAAGTTTTATGGCCGTAAAACGCCAAAACATGAGGAACAGTCATTGATGGGAGGTGAATATGGATCGTTAGTTTGTTTGTGATGTCCCGTAAACATTTTAGGAGATATGGGTCCGGGGGGCCTGGCCCATGGCGAAGGCGTGGGCTATAGAACACGAAAATATAGGAATCGGCTGAAATTCTTATTTTATGGCCGTAAAACACCAAAAGATGAGGAACGGTCATGTCGGGGTGGTGAATGTGGTTCCTTAGGTTGTATTTGATGTCCCAGAAATATTTTAGACGATTTGATTTCGGGGGCGTGCGCCCACGGCGAAAGGCGTGATCTATAGCACACGAAAATATGGGAATCGGGCAGAATTATAGTTTTATGGCCGCAAAATGCTAAAAACACTAGGAACGGTCATGGAGGGGCGGTGAATATGATTCCTTAGTTTGTATTTGATGTCCCGGAAAAATTTTAGGCGATCCGGGGGCCTGGGCCAACGGCGGAAGGCATGGGCTATAGCACACGAAAATATGGGAATCAGGCGGAATTCTAGTTTTATGGCCGTAAAACGACAAAAAATGAGGAATCTTCATGGAGGGTCTGTGAATGTGGTTCCTTAGGTTGTACTTGATGTACCGGAAATATGTTAGGCTATCTGGGTCCGGGGGGCCAGGCCCACGACGGAGGCGTGGGCTATAGCACAAGAAAATATGGGAATCAGGCAAAAATCTAGGTTTATGGCCGTAAAATGCCAAAGATTGATGAACGGTCATGGAGGGGCGGTAAATGTGGTTCCTTAGGTTGTATTCATTGTCCCGAAAAAAGTTTAGGCAATCCGGGACCGGGGGCCCGGGCCCACGGCGAAAGGCATGATCCATAGCACACCAAAGTATGGGAATCGAGCGAAATTCAAGTTTTGTGGCCGTAAAATGCCACAAACCGAGGAAAGGTCATGGATGGCTGGTGACTGTGGTTTCGTAGGTTGTATTTGATGTCCCGGAAAACTTTTAGGCAATACGGTTCTGGGGGCCCTAGCCCACGGCGGAGGCGTGTGCTATAGAACACGAAAATATGGGAATCGGGCGGAATTCTTATTTTATGGCCGTAAAACACCAAAAAATGAGGAACGGTCATGCCATGGCAGTGAATGTAGATCCTTAGGTTGTATTTGATGTCCCAGAAATAGTTTAGGTGATCCGGGTCCGAGGGCCTTGACCCATGGCGAAAAGCGTGATCTAGCACACGAAAATAAGGAATCGAGAGGAATTTAAGTTTTATGACCGCAAAACACCACAAAATGAAGAATGGTCTTGGAGGGGTGGTAACTGTGGTTCCTTAGGTTGTATTTGTTGTCCCGGAAAAAATTTAGACGATCCGGGTTCGGGGGCCCAGGCCCACGTCGGAGGCGTGGGCTATAAAACACGAAAATATGAGAATCGGGCAGAATTCTTGTTTTATGGCTGTAATACACCAAAAAATGAGGAATGGTCATGTTGGGGCGGTGAATGTGGTTCCTTAGGTTGTATTTGAGGTCCCGGAAAAATTTTAGGCTATCTGGGTCCGGGGGCTTGGTCCCACGGAAAAAAGCGTGATCTATAGCACACGAAAATATGGGAATCAGGCGGAAATCTAGGTTTATGGCCGTAAAACGCCAAAAATTGATGAACGGTCATGGAGGGGCGGTAAATGTGGTTCCTTAGGTTGTATTCATTGTCCCGGAAAAATTTTAGGCAATCCGGGACCGGGGGCTCGGGCCCACGGCGAAAGGCATTATCCATAGCACACGAAAGTATGGGAATCGAGCGGAATTCAAGTTTTGTGGCCGTAAAATGCCACAAACCGAGGAAAGGTCATGGATGGATGGTGACTGTGGTTTCGTAGGTTGTATTTGATGTCCCGGAAAACTTTTAGGCGATACGGTTCTGGGGGCCCTAGCCCACGGCGGAGGCGTGTGCTATAGAACACGAAAATATGGGAATCGGGCGGAATTCTTATTTTATGGCCGTAAAACACCAAAAAATGAGGAACGGTCATACCGTGGCAGTGAATGTAGATCCTTAGGTTGTATTTGATGTCCCGGAAATAGTTTAGGTGATCCGGGTCCGAGGGCCTTGACCCATGGCGAAAAGCGTGATCTAGCACACGAAAATAAGGAATCGAGAGGATTTTAAGTTTTATGACCGCAAAACACCACAAAATGAAGAATGGTCTTGGAGGGGTGGTAACTGTGGTTGCTTAGGTTGTATTTGTTGTCCCGGAAAAAATTTAGACGATCCGGGTTCGGGGGCCCGGGCCCACGTCGGAGGCGTGGGCTATAGAACACGAAAATATGAGAATCGGGCAGAATTCTTGTTTTATGGCTGTAATACACCAAAAAATGAGGAATGGTCATGTTGGGGCGGTGAATGTGGTTCCTTAGGTTGTATTTGAGGTCCCGGAAAAATTTTAGGCTATCTGGGTCCGGGGGCTTGGTCCCACGGAAAAAAGCGTGATCTATAGCACACGAAAATATGGAAATCAGGAGAAATTCAAGTTTTATGGCTACAAAACCCCAAAGAATGAGGAACGGTCATGGAAGGGCGGTGATTGTGGTTCCTTAGGTTGTATTTGATGTCCCGAAAAAATTTTAGGCTATTCGGGTCTGGGGGCCCGGGCCCATGGCAGAAGGCATGTGTTATAGCACACAAAAATTTGGGAATCAAGCAGAATTCTTGTTTTATGGCCGTAAAATTCCAATCAATGAGGAACGGTCATGGCGGTGCGGTAAATGTGGTTCCTTAGGTTTTATTTGATGTCCCGAAAAAACTTTAGGCGATCCGGGAGCCCAGGCCCACGGCGGAGGCGTGGGCTATAGCACACGAATGTATGGGAATCGGGTGGAAATCTAATTTTAGAGCCGTAAAATGCCAACAAATGAAGAATGGTCATGGCGGGGCTATAGTACACGAAAATATGGGAATCGGGCGGAGTTCTAATTTTATGGCCGTAAAATAGCAAACATTGAGGAACGGTCATAGCGGGGCGGTGACTTTGGTTCCTTAGGTTGTATTTGATGTCCCTAAAAATTTTTCGGGGATCCGGGTCCGGGGGCCTAGGCCCACAGCGGAGGCGTGGGCTATAGCACACGAAAATATGGGAATCAAGCAGAATTCTAGTTTTATGGTCGTAAAATGCCAAAAAATGAGGAACAGTTATGGCTGGGTGATGACTGTTGTTCCTTAGGTTGTATTTGATGTCCCGAATAATTTTGAGGCGATCCGGGTCCAGGGGTCCATGCCCATGGCGGAAGGCATGGCTACAGCACAGGAAAATAAGGGAATCGGGCGAAATTCTAGTTTTATGGCCACAAAACGCCAACAAATGAGGAACGATCATGGCAGGGTGGTGAATGTGGTTCCTTACGTAGTATTTGATATATCGAAAACATTTTAGGCAATCCGGGTCCGGGGTCCGGGCCAACGGCGGAAGGCATGAGCTATAGCACACGAAAATATGGGAATTAGGCTGAATTCTAGTTTTTTGGCAGTAAAATGCCAAAAATGATGAACGGTCATGGCGGGGTGGTGAATTTGGTTCCTTAGATTGTATTCGTTGTCCCGGATAAATAATAGGCGATTCGGTTCCGGGGGCTCGGTCTAGAGCACACGAAAATATGGGAATGAGGCGAAATTCTAGTTTTATGGCCGTAAAACACCAAAATATGAGGAACGATCATGGCCGGGCAGTGACTTGGGTTCCTTAGGTTGTATTTGATGTCCCGAAAATTTTTTAGGTGATCCGGGTCTGGGGGGCCGGGCCCACCGCGGAGGCGTGGGCTATAGCACACGAAAATATGGAAATCGGGCTGAATTCTAGTTTTATGGCCACAAAATGCCAACAAACGAGGAACAATCATGGTGGGGTGGTGAATGTAGTTCCTTACGTAGTATTTGATGTCTCGTAAAAATTTTAGGCGATCTGGGTCCGGGGGCCCAGGCCAACGGCGGAAGGCATGGGCTATAGCACACGAAAATATGGGAATCAGGCGAAATTCTAGTTTATGGCCGTACAATGCCACAAAATGATGAACGGTCATGGAATGGCGGTGAGTGTGGTTACTTAGGTTGTATTTGATATTTCAGAAAACTTTTAGGCTATCCGAGTCTGGGGCCCACGGCGGAGGCGTGGGCTATAGCACACAAAAATATGGGAATCGGGCGAAATTTTAGTTTTATGGCCGTAAAACACCAAAAAATGAGGAACAATCATGGATGGGCAATGACTATGGTTTGTGAGGTTGTATTTGATGTCCCGAAAATTTTTGAGGTGATCCGGGTCCAGGGGCACGGGCCCACGGTGTAGGCATGGGCTATAGCACAAAAAAATATGGGAATCAGGCGGAAATCTAGTTTTATGGCCGTAAAATACCAAAAAATGAGTAACAGTCATGGTTGGGAGATGACTGTGGTTACTTAGGTTATATTTGATGTCCCGAAAATTTTTTTAGGCCATCCGGGTCCAGGGGCCTGCGCCCTCGCCAGAAGGCGTGGGCTATAGCACACGAAAATATGGGAATCAGGCGAAATTCTAGTTTTATGGCTGTAAATGCCAAAAAATGAGGAACAGTCATGGAGGGGCAGTGACTATTGTTCCTTTGGTTGTATTTGATGTCCCGAAATTTTTTGAAGCGATCCGGGTTCAGAGGCCCGGGTCCACGGCGGAAGGCATGGGCTATAGCACACGAAATTATGGGAATCGAGCGGAATTCTAGTTTTATGGCTGTAAAATGCCAAGAAATGAGGAAAAATCATGGAGGGGCGGTGACTATGGTTCCTTATGTTGTATTTGACGTCCCAAAAAATTTTGAGGCCATCCAGGTTCAGGGCTTCGGGCCCATGGCGGAAGGCGTGGGCTATAGCACATGAAAATACAGAAATCGTGCGGAATTAAATTTTATGGCCGTAAAACACTAAAAAATGAGGAACAGTCATGGAAGGGTAGTGACTGTGGTTCCTCAGGTTGTATTTGATGTCTTGGAAAAATTTTAGGCTATTCGGGTCAGGTGGCCCAGGCCCACGGCGGAGGCGTGGGCTATAGCACACGAAAATATGGAAATCGGGCGGAATTCAAGTTTTATCGCCACAAATCGCCAAAAGACGAAGAACCATCATGGCGGGGTGGTGACTTTGGTTCCTTAGGTTGTATGTGATGTGCCTGATAAATTTTAGGCGATCCGGGTCCGTGGGCCCGGGCCCACGGCTGAAGGCATGGACTATATCACACGAAAATATGGGAATCAGGCGGAATTCTAGTTTTATGGGTGCAAAATGCCAAATAACGAGGAACGGTCATGGTGGGGCAGTGATTGTGGTTCCTTAGGTTGTATTTGACATCCCAGAAAATTTTTAGGTCATCCTGGTCCGGGGGATTGGGCCCACGGCGGAAGGCGTGGGCTATAACACCCGAAAATAGGGGAATCAGGCGGAATTCTAGTTTTATGGCTACAAAACGTCAACAAACGAGGAACGTTCATGGCGGGGTGATGGATGTGGTTCATTACGTAGTATTTTATATCTTGGAAAAATTTTAGGCGATCCGGGGGCCCGGGCCAACGGCGGAAGGCATGGGCTATAGCACACAAATATATGGGAATCGGGCGAAATTCTTGTTTTATGGCCGTAAAATGCCAAATATTGATGAACGGTCATGGAGTTGTGGTGACTGAGGTTCATTAGATTGTATGTGATGTCCCGGAAAACTTTTAGGCAATTCGGGTCCGGGGGCCTGGGCCCACGGCAGAGGCGTGGGCTAGCACACGAAAATATGGGATACGGGCGAAATTCTAGTTTTATGGCCGTAAAATGCCAAAAAATGAGGAAAGGTCATGGCGGGGCAGTCACTGTGGTTCCACAGGTTGTATTTGATGTCCCGAATAAATTTTAGGCGATCTGGGTTCGGGGGCCCGGGTCCACGGCAGAGCCGTGGGCTATAGCACACGAAAATATGGGAATCAAACGAAATTCTAGTTTTGTGGCCGCAAAACACCAAACAAAGAGGAACGGTCATGGTGGGGTGGTGACTGTGGTTCCTTAGGTTGTATTCTATGTCCCAGAAAATTTTTAGGTGATCCGGGTCCAGGGGCCCGAGCCCACGACGGAAGGCGTGGGCTACTGCACACGAAAATATGGAAATCGGGCGGAATTCTAGTTTTATGACTGTAAAATGCCAAAAAATGAGGAACAGTCATGGTGAGGCAGTGATTGTGGTTCCTTAGGTTGTATTCAATGTCCCGGAAAAATTTTAGGCTATCCGGGTCCGGGGGGCTGCGCCCACGGCGGAGGCGTAGCACACGAAAATATGGGAATCGAGCGGAATTCATGTTTTATGATCGCAAAACACCAAAAAATGAGGAATAGTCTTGACGGGTCAGTGACTGTCATTCCTTAAGTTGTATTTGATTTCTCGGAAAAATTTTAGGCGATCAGTGTCCGGGGGCTTGGTCCCACGGCGGAAGGCGTGAGCTATAACACACTAAAATATGGGAATCGGGCGGAATTCTAGTCTTATGTCCTCAAAATGCCAAAAATGAGGAACGGTCATGGCGGGGCGGTGACTGTGGTTCCTTAGGTTATATTCTACATCCCAGAAAATTTTTAGGAGATCCGGGACCGGGGGCCCAGGCCCACAGTGAAAGGCGAGCTCTATAGCACGCGAAAATAAGGAATCGAGCGGAATTTAAGGTTTATGGCTGCAAAATGCCAAAACATGAGAAATGGTCAAGGCGGGGCTGTGAATGTGGTTTGGTTGTATTTGATGTGCTGGAAAAATTTTAGGCGATCCAGGTCCGGGGGCCCGGGCCGATGGCGGAAGGCATGGGCTATAGCATACGAAAATATGGGAACCAGGCGAAATTCTAGTTTTATGGCCGTACAACGCAAAGAAATGATGAATGGTCATGGCGGGCGGTGTGTGTGGTTCCTTAGGTTGTATTTGATGTCTCAGACAAATTTTAGGCAATCCGAATCGGGGGCCCGGGCCCACGGCGGAGGCGTGGGCTATAGCACACAAAAATATGGGAATCGGGCGGAATTCTAGTTTTATGGCCGCAAAATGCCAAACAACGAGGAACGGTCATGGTAAGGCAGTGATTGTGGTTCTTTAGGTTGTATTCGACATCCCAGAAAATTTGTAGGCCATCCTGGTCCGGGGGCTCGGGCCCATGGCAGAATCGAGCGGAATTCTAGTTTTATGGCCACAAAACGCCAACAAACAAGGAACGTTCATGGCAGGGTGGTGAATGTGGTTCCTTACATAGTATTTGATGTCTCGGAAAAATTTTAGGCGATTCGGGTCTGGGGGCTCGGGCCAACGGCGGAAGGCATGGGATATAGCACACAAAAATATGGGAATCGGGCGGAATTCTTATTTTATGGCCGTAAAATGCCAAATATTGATGAACGGTCATGGAGGGGTGGTGACTGTGGTTCATTAGGTTGTATTTGATGTCCCGGAAAATTTTTAGGCAATCCGGGTTCGGGGTCCTGGGCCCACGGCGGAGGCGTGGGCTATAGCTCACGAAAATATGGGATACGGGTGGAATTCTAGTTTTATGGCCGTAAAATGCCAAAAAATGAGGAAAGGTCATGGCGGGGCATTGAATTTGGTTCCTCAGGTTGTATTTGATGTCCCGAATAAATTTTAGGCGATCTCGGTTTGAGGGCCCGGGTCCACGGCAGAGCCGTGGGCTATAGCAAATGAAAATATGGGAATCGAACGGAATTCTAGTTTTATGGCCGCAAAACACCAAACAAAGAGGAACGGTCATGGTGGGGCAGTGACTGTGGTTCCTTAGGTTGTATTGTATGTCCCAGAAAATTTTTAGGCAATCCGGATCCAGGGGCCCGGGCCCACGACGGAAGGAGTGGGCTATAGCACACAAAAATATGGAAATCGGGCGAAATTCTAGTTTTATGGCTATAAAACGCCAAAAAATGAGGAACGGTCATGGCGGAGCAGTGATTGTGGTTCCTTAGGATGTATTCAATGACCCAGAAAAAGATTAGGCTATCCGGGTCCGGGGGGCCGCGCCCACGGCGAAGGCATAGCACACGAAAATATGGGAATCGAGCGGAATTCAAGTTTTATGATTGCAAAACGCCAAAAGATGAGGAATGGTCTTGGCGGGGCAGTGACTATTGTTCCTTAAGTTGTATTCGATGTCCCGAAAATATTTTAGGCGATCAGTGTCCGGGGGCCTGGGCCCACGGCGGAAGGCGTGAGCTATAGCACACGAAAATATGGGAATCGGGCAGAATTCTAGTCTTATGTCCTCAAAATGCCAAAAAACAAGGAACGGTCATGGAGGGGTGGTGACTGTGGTTCCTTAGGTTATATCCGACGTCCCAAAAAAATTTTAGGCGATCCGGGACCGGGGGCCCTAGCCCACAGTGAAAGGCGTGCTCTATAGCACACGAAAATAAGGAATCGAGCGGAATTCAAGTTTTATGGCTGCAAAATGCCAAAAAATGAGAAATGGTCATGGAGGGGCTGTGAATGTTGTTCCTTTGGTTGTATTTGATGTGCCGGAAAATTTTTAGGCGATCCGGGTCCGGGTGCCCGGGCCAACGGCGGAAGGCATGGGCTATAGCACACAAAAATATGGGAACCAGGCAAAATTCTAGTTTTATGGCCGTACAACGCAAAACAATGATGAACGGTCATGGCGGGGCGGTGAGTGTGGTTCCTTAGGTTGTATTTGATATCTCGGAAAATTTTTAGGCAATACGAGTCCGAGGCCCGGGCCCACGGTGGAGGCGTGGGCTATAGCACACGAAAATATGGGAATTATGCAGAATTCTAGTTTTATGGCCGCAAAACGCCAAACAAAGAGGAACGATCATGGTGGGGCAGTGACTGTGGTTCCTTAGGTTGTATTCTACGTGCCAGAAAATTTGTAGGCGATCCAGGTCTAGGGGCCCGGGCCCACGACGGAAGGCGTGGGCTATAGCACACGAAAATATGGGAATCGGGTGGAATTTTAGTTTTATGGCTTTAAAACGCCAAAAATAAGGAACGGTCATGGAGGGGCAGTGATTGTGGTTCCTTAGGTTGTATTCAACATCCCGGAAAAAGTTTAGGCTATTCGGGTCCGGGGAATCGAGCGAAATTCAAGTTTTATGATCGCAAAACATTAAAAAATGAGGAATGGTCTTGGCGGGGCAGTGATTGTGGTTCCTTAAGTTGTATTCAATGTCCCGGAAAAATTTTAGGCGATCAGTGTCTGGGGGCCCGGGCCCATGGCGGAAGGCGTGAGCTATAGCACACGAAAATATGGGAATCGGGCGGAATTCTAGTCTTATGTCCTCAAAATGCCAAAAAATGAAGAACGGTCATGGCGGGGCGGTGACTGTGGTTCCTTAGGTTATATTCGACGTCCCATAAAAATTTTAGGCGATCCGTGACCGGGGGCCCATGCCACGGTGGAAGGCGTGCTAAAAAAAACACGATAATAAGGAATCGAGCGGAATTCAAGTTTTATGCCCACAAAATGCCAAAAAATGAGAAATGGTCATGGAGGGGCTGTGAATGTGGTTCCTTTGGTTGTATTTGATGTGCCGGAAAATTTTTAGGCGATTCGGGTCCGGAGGCCCGGGCCAACGGCGGAAGGCATGGGCTATAGCACATAAAAATATGGGAACCAGGCGAAATTCTAGTTTTATGGCCGTACAACGCCAAAAAATGATGAACGGTCATGGCAGGGCGGTGAGTATGGTTCCTTAGGTTGTATTTGATGTCTTGAAAATTTTTTAGGCAATCCAGGTCCGGCGCCCGATCTCACGGCGGAGGCGTGGGCTATAGCACACGAAAATATGGGAATCGGGCAGAATTCTAGTTTTATTGCCATAAAATGCAAACAAACAAGGAACAATCATGGCTGGGCGATGTTTATGGTTCGTTAGGTTGTATTTGATGTCCCAAATTTTTTTAGGTGATCCGGGTCCAGGGGCACGGGCCCACGGCGTGGGCATGGGCTATAGCACACGAAAATATGAGAATCATGCAGAAATCTAGTTTTATGGACATAAATGCCAAACAATGAGGAACAGTAATGGTTGGACAATGACTGTGGTTAATTAAGTTGTATTTGATATCCCAAAAAATTTTGAGGCGATCCGGGTCCAGGGGCCTGGCCCATCGCCGGAAGGCATGGGCTATAGCACGCGAAAATATGGGAATCGAGCGGAATTCTAGTTTTATGGCTGTAAAATGCCAAAAAATGAGAAACGGACACGGAAGGACGATGACTATAGTTCCTTAGGTTGTATTTGATGTCCCAAATTTTTTTGAAGCGATCCGGTTTCAGGGGCCCGGGCCCACGGCGGAAGGCATGGGCTATGGCTCACGAAAATATGGGAATCGGGCGGAATTCTAGTTTTATGGCTGTAAAATGCCAAAAAATGTGGAACGGTCATGGAGGGGCGGTGACTGTGATTCCTTAGGTTGTATTTGATTTCCCGAAAAATTTTGAGGTGATCCAGGTCCTGGGGCCCGGGCCCACGGCGGAAGGCGTGGGCTATAGCACATGAAAATATAGAAATCGAGCAGAATTCAAATTTTATGGCCGTAACATGCCAAATAATGAGGAACGGTCATGGCAGGGCAGTGACTGTGGTTCCTCAGGTTGTATTTGATGTCTTGGAAAAATTTTAGGCTATCCGGGCCCGGGGGCCCAGGCCCACGGTGGAGGCGTGGGCTATAGCACACAAAAATATGGGAATCCGGCGAAATTCAAGTTTTATCGCCACAAAACGCCAAAAGATTAAGAACGGTCATGGAGGTGTGGTGACTTTGGTTCCTTAGGTTGTATTTGATATGCTGGATAAATTTTAGGCGGTCCGGGTCCATGGGCCCAGGCCCACGGCGGAAGGCGTGGGTTATAGCACACGAAAATATGGGAATCGTGCGGAATTCTAGTTTTATGGGCGCAAAATGCAAAACAATGAGGAACGGTCATGGTGGGGTAGTGACTGTGGTTACTTAGTTTTTATTTGACATCCCGTAAAATTTTTAGGCCATCCGGGTCTGGGGGCTCGGGCCCACGGCAGAAGGCGTGGGCTATAACATACGAAAATATGGGAATCGGGCGGAATTCTCGTTTTATGGCCACAAAATGCCAACAAACGAGGAACGGTCATGGAGGGGGTGGTGAATGTGGTTTCTCACGTAGTATTTGATGTCTCGAAAATATTTTAGGCGATCCGGGTCCGGGGGCTCGGGCCAACGGCGGAAGGCATGGGCTATAGCACACAAAAATATGGGAATCGGGCGGAATTCTAGTTTTATGGCCGTAAAATGCCAAATATTGATGAACGGTCATGGTGGGGTGGTGACTGTGGTTCATTAGGTTGTATTTGATGTCCCGAAAACTTTTTAGGCAATCCGGGTCCGGGGGCCCGGGCCTACGGCGAAGGCGTGGGCTATATCACATGAAAATATGATAATCGGGCGGAATTCTAGTTTTATGGCCGTAAAATGCAAAAAAATGAGGAACAGTCATGGCTGGGCGATGACTGTGGTTCTTTAGGTTGTATTTGATGTCCCTAAAAATTTTGAGGCGATCCGGGTCTAGGGGCACAGGCCCACGACGGAGGCGTAGGCTATATCACACGAAAATATGGGAATCGGGTGGAATGATTGTGGTTCCTTAGGTTGTATTTGTTGTCCCAAAAAATTTTGAGGCGATCCGGGTCCAGGGGCTTGGGCCCACAACGGAAGGCGTGGGCTATAGCACACGAAAATATGGGAATCGGGCGGAATTCTAGTTTTATGGTTGTAAAATGCAAAAAACTGAGGAACGGTCATGGCGGGGCAGTGACTGTGGTTCCTTAGATTGTATTCAACGTCCCGGAAAAAGTTTAGGTTATCCGGGTCTGAGGGGCCGCGCCCATAGAGGAGGCGTAGCACACGAAAATATGGGAATCGAGCGAAATTCAAGTTTTATGATCGTAAAACGCCAAAAATGAGGAATGGTCTTGGTGGGGTAGCGACTGTGGTTCCTTAAGTTGTATTCGATGTGATGGAAAATTTTTAGGCGATCAGTGTCTGGGGGCTCGGGCCCACGGCGGAAGGCGTGCTCTATAGCGCACGAAAATAAGGAATCGAGCGAAATTCAAATTTTATGGCCGCAAAATGCCAAAAAATGAGAAATGGTCATGGCGGGGCTGTGAATGTGGTTCCTTTGGTTGTATTTGATGTCCCGAAAAAATTTTAGGCAATCCGAGTTCGGGGGCCCGGACCCATGGCGGAGGCGTGTGCTATAGCACACAAAAATATGGGAATCGGGCGGAATTCTAGTTTTATTTCCACAAAATGCCAAATAATGAAAAACGGTCATGTCGTGGTGGTGACTTTTGTTCCTTATATTGTATTTGATATCCCGTATAAATTTTAGGCGATCCGGGTCCGGGGGCCTGGGTCCTCGGCGAAAGTGTGGGCTATAGCTCACGCAAATATGGGAATCAGGCAAAATTCTTGTTTTATGTTCGTAAAATGCCAAAAAATGAGGAACGGCCATGGAGAGGCAGTGACTATGGTTCCTTAGGTTGTATTTTATGTCCCGGAAAACTTTTAGGCTATCCGGGCCCACGGCGGAGGCGTGGGCTATAGCACACGAAAATATGGAAATCGGGCGGAATTCTAGTTTTATGGCCGTAAAATGCCAAACAATGAGGAGAGGTCATGGTGGGGCAGTGACTATGGTTGCTTAGGTTATATTCTACGTCCCGAAATTTTTTTAGTCGATCCGGGTGTAGGGGCCAAGGCCCATGACGGAAGGCGTTTGCTATAACACACGAAAATATGGGAATTAGGCGGAATTCTAGTTTTATGGCCGTAAAATGCCAAAAGATGAGGAACGGTCATGGCAGGGCGGTGACTTTGGTTCCTCAAGCTGTATTTGATCTCCAAAAAATTGTGAGGCGATCCGGGTCCAGGTGACTGGGCCCACGACGGAAGGCGTGGGCTATAGCACACGAAAATATAGGAATCGAGCGGAATTCAAGTTTTATGGGCGTAAAATACCGAAAAAAGTTTTATAGCACACGAAAATACGGGAATCGGGCGAAATTCTAGTGTTATGGCCACAAAACGCCAAAAAATGAAGAACGGTCATATCAAAGCGGTGACTTTGGTTCCGTAGGTTGTATTTGATGTCCCAGAAAAATTTTAGGCTATCCGAGTCTAGGGGCCCATGCCCACGACGGAAGGCGTTTGCTATAACACACAAAAATATGGGAATCGGGCGGAATTCTAGTTTAAGGCCGTAAAATGCCAAAAAGAAGGAACGGTCATGCCGGAGCGGTGAATGTGGTTCCTTAGGTAGTATTTGATTTCCAGGAAAATTTTTAGGCAATCCGGATCTTGGGGCCCGTGCCCAAGCCGGAGGCGTGGGCTATATAACACACGAAAATATGGAAATTGGGCCGAATTCTAGTTTTATGGCCGTAAAACGCCAAAACATGAGGAACGGTCATGGTGGGGGCGGTGACTGTGGTTCGTTAGGTTGTATTCTACATCCCGGAAAGTTTTTAGGCGATCCGCGTCCAGGGGCCCAGGCCTACAACGGAAGGCATTTGCTATAACACTCGAAAATATGGGAATCGGGCAGAATTCTAGTTTTATGGCCGTAAAATGCCAAAAAATGAGGAACGGTCATGGCGGAGCAATGACTTTGGTTCCTTAGGTTGTGGGTTATAACATACGAAAATATGGAAATCGGGCGGAATTCTAGTTTTATGGCCATAAAATGCCAAAAATGAGGAACGGTCATGTCAGGGTGGTAAATGTGGTTCCTTAGTTAGTATTTGATGTCCCAGAAAACTTTTAGGCGATCTAGAGGCCCGGGCCCACGGCGGAGGCGTGGTCTATAGCACACGAAAATATGGGGATTGGGCGGAATTCTAGTTTTATGGCCGTAAAACGCCAAACAATGAGGAACGTTCATGGCGTGGAGGTGACTTTGGTTTCTCAGGTTGTAATTGATGTCCAGGAAAATTTTTAGGTGATCCGGGTCCGGGGGCCCGTGCCCAAGCCGGAGGCGTGGGCTATATAACACACGAAAATATGGGAATCAGGCGGAATTCTAGTTTTATGGCTCTAAAACGCCAAAACATGAGGAACGGTTATGGTGGGGCAGTGACTGTGGTTCCTTAGGTTGTATTCTATGTCCCGAAAATATTTTAGGCGATCCGGGTGTAGGGTCCCGGGCCCACGGCGGAAGGCGTTTGCTATAAAACACGAAAATATTGGAATCAGGCGGAATTCTAGTTTTATGGCCGTAAAATGCCAAAAAAATGAAGAATGGTTATGGCGTGGTGACTTTGGTTCCTTAGGTTGTATTTGATGTCCCGTAAAATTTTAGGCTATCCGAGTCCGGGGGCCCATGCCCAAGCCGGAGGCGTGGGCTATAACACACGAAAATATGGGAATCGGGCGAAATTCTAGTTTTATGGCTGTAAAATGCCAAAACATGAGGAACGGTCATGGAGGGGTGGTGAATTTGGTTCCTCAGGTTGTAGTTAATGTCCCAAATAAATGATAGGTGATCCGGGTTTGGGGGCCCGGACCCACGGCGGAGGCATGGGCTATAACACACGAAAATATGGGAATCGGGCGGAATTCTAGTTTTATGGCCACAAAATGCCAAAGAACGAGGAACGGTCATGGTGGGGCAGTGACTGTGGTTCTTTAGCTTGTATTCTATGTCCTAGAAAATTTTTAGGCGATCCGGGTCTAGGGGCCCGGGGCCACGACGGAAGGAGTTTGACATACCACACAAAAATATGGGAATCAGGTGGAATTCTAGATTTATGGCCGTAAAATTCCTAACAATGAGGAACGGTCATGGTAGAGCAGTGACCTTGGTTCCTTAGGTTGAATTTGATGTCCCGGAAAAATTTTAGGCGATTCGGGTCAGGGGGCCCGGTCCCACGGCGGAGGCGTGGGCTATAACACACAAAAATATGGGAATCGGGCGGAATTTTAATTTTATGGCCGTAAAATGCCAAAAATGAAGAACGTTCATGTCGGGGTGGTGAATGTGGTTCCTTAGGTAGTATTTGATGTCCCAAAAAATTTTTAGGCGATCCGGGTCTGGAGGCCCGGGCCCACGGCGGAGGCGTGGGCTATAGCACACGAAATATGGGAATCAGGCGGAATTCTAGTTTTATGGCCGTAAAACCCCAGAAAATGAGGAATAGTCATGGCGGAGCGGTAACTTTGGTTCCTCCAGTTGTGTTTTATGTCCCGAATAAATATTAGGCGATTCGGGTTCGCGGGCCTATTCCCATGGCAGAGCCGTGGGTTATAGCACACGAAAATATGGGAATCGGGCGGAATTCTAGTGTTATGGCCACAAAACGCCAAAAAATGAAGAACGGTCATATCAGGGTGGTGACTTTGGTTCCGGAGGTTGTATTTAATGTCCCAGAAAAAATTTAGGCTATCCGAGTCTAGGGGACCAGGCCCACGACGGAAGGCGTTTGCTATAACACACAACAATATGAGAATCGGGCGGAATTCTAGTTTTATGGCCGTAAAATGCCAAAAACAAGAAATGGTCATGTCGGAGCGGTGAATGTTATTCCTTAGGTAGTATTTGATGTCCAAGAAAAATTTTAGGCAATCCGGGTCTTGGGCCCCGTGCCCAAGCCGGAGGCGTGGGCTATATAACACACGAAAATATGTGAATCGGGCGGAATTCTAGTTTTATGACCGTAAAACACCAAAACATGAGGAACGGTCATGGTGGGGGTGACTATGGTTCCTTAGGTTGTATTCTACGTCCCGGAAATTTTTTAGGCGATCCGCGTCCAGGGGCCCGGGCCTACGACAGAAGGCGTTTGCTATAACATACGAAAATATGGGAATCGGGCGAAATTCTAGTTTTATGGCCGTAAAATGCCAAAAAATGAGGAACGGTCATGGTGGAGCGGTGACTTTGGTTCCTTAGGTTGAATTTGATGTCCCGGAAAATTTTTAGGCAATTCGGGTCAGGGGGCCCGGTCCCACGGCGGAGGCGTGGGCTATAACACACGAAAATATGGGAATCGGGCGGAATTCTAGTTTTATGGCCATAAAATACCAAAAATGAAGAACGTTCATGTCGGGGTGGTGAATGTGGTTCCTTAGGTAGTATTTGATGTCCCAGAAAATTTTTAGTCGATCCGGGTCTGGAGGCCCGGGCCCATGGCGGAGGCGTGGGCTATAGCACACGAAATATGGGAATCGGGCGGAATTCTAGTTTTATGGCCGTAAAACCCCAGAAAATGAGGAACGGTCATGGCAGAGCGGTGACTTTGGTTCCTCAAGTTGTGTTTTATGTCCCGAATAAATATTAGGTGATTCGGGTTCGCGGGCCCGTTCCCACGGCAGAGCCGTGGGTTATAGCACACGAAAATATGGGAATCGGGCGGAATTCTAGTGTTATGGCCACAAAACACCAAATAATGAAAAACGGTCATATCGGGGTGGTGACTTTGGTTCCGTTGGTTGTATTTAATGTCCTAGAAAAAATTTAGGCTATCCGAGTCTAGGGGCCCAGGCCCACGACGGAATTCGTTTGCTATAACACACGAAAATATGGGAATCGGGCGAAGTTCTAGTTTTATGGCCGTAAAATGCCAAAAATGAGGAACGATCATGTTGGAGCGGTGAATGTGGTTCCTTAGGTAGTATTTGATGTCTAGAAAAAAATTTAGGCGATCCGGGTCCGGAGGCCCGGACCCACGGCGGAGGCGTGAGCTATATAACACACCAAAATATGTGAATCGGGCGGAATTCTAGTTTTATGACCGTAAAACACCAAAACATGAGGAACGGTCATGGTGGGGGGTGACTATGGTTCCTTAGGTTGTATTCTATGTCCCAGAAATTTTTTAGGCGATCCGCGTCCAGGGGTCGGGCCTACGACAGAAGGCATTTGCTATAACATACTAAAATATGGGAATCGGGCGGAATTCTAGTTTTATGGCCGTAAAATGCCAAAAAATGAGGAATGGTCATGGGGGAGCGGTGACTTTTGTTCCTTAGGTTGTATTTAATATCGCAAAAAAATTTTAGGCGATCCGGGTCAGGGGTCCCGGGCCCACGGCGGAGGCATGGGTTATAACACACGAAAATATGGGAATCGGACGGAATTCTAGTTTTACGGCTGTAAAATGCTAAAAATGAGGAACGGTCATGTCGGGGCAGTGAATGTGGTTCCTTAGGTAGTATTTGATGTCCCAGAAAACTTTTAGGCGATCCGGGTCCGGAGGCCCGGGCCCACGGCGGAAGGCGAGGGCTATAACACACGAAAATATGGGAATCGGGCGGAATTCTAGTTTTATGGCCGTGAAACGCCAAACAATGAGGAACGTTCATGGCGTGGAGGTGACTTTGGTTCTTCAGGTTGTATTTGATGTCCAGGAAAATTATTAGGCGATCCGGGTTCGGGGGCCCGTGCCCAAGCCGGAGGCGTGGGCTATATAACACACGAAAATATGGGAATCAGGCGGATTTCTAGTTTTATGGCCGTAAAATGAAAAAACATGAGGAACGGTCATGGTGGGGTGGTGACTGTGGTTCCTTAGGTTATATTCTACGTCCCGGAAAATTTTTAGGCGATCCGGGTCCAGGGCCCCGGGCCCATGGCGGAAGGCGTTTGCTATATCACACGATAATATGAGAATCGGGCGGAATTCTAGTTTTATGGCCGTAAAATGCCAAAAAATGAGGAACAGTCATGGCGGAGTGGTGACTTTGGTTCCTTAGTTTGTATTTGATGTCCCGGAAAAAATTTAGGCGATCCGGGTCAGGGGCCCCGGGCCCATGGCGGAGGCGTGGGCTATAACACACGAAAATATGGGAATCGGGCGGAATTCTAGTTTTATGGCCGTAAAATGCCAAAAATGAGGAACGGTCATGTCGGGGCGGTGAATGTGGTTCCTTAGGTAGTATTTGATGTCCTAGAAAATTTTTAGTCGATCCGGGTCTTGAGGCTCGGGCCCACGGTGGAGGCATGGGCTATAGCACACGAAAATATGGGAATCGGGCGGAATTCTAGTTTTATTGTCATGAAACGCCAAACAATGAGGAACGTTCATGGCATGGAGGTGACTTTGGTTCCTCAGGTTGTATTTGATGTCCCGAATAAATTTTAGGCGATCCGGGTTCGGGGGCCCGGGCCCACGGCAGAGCCGTGGGCTATAGCACACACAAATATGGGAATCTGGCGGAATTCTAGTTTTATGGCCACAAAACTCCAAAAAATCAAGAACGGTCATATCGAGGTGTTGACTTTGGTTCTGTAGGTTGTATTTGAGGTCCCGAAGACAATTTAGGCTATTCGTGTCCAGGGGCCCGAGCCCACGACGGAAGGCGTTTGCTATAACACATGAAAATATAAGAATCGGGCGGAATTCTAGTTTTATGGCCGTAAAATACCAAAAAATAGGGAACTCTCATGGAGGAGCGGTGACTTTGGTTCCTTAGATTGTATTTGATGTCCCGGAAAAATTTTAGGCAATCCGGGTCCGGGGGCCCGTGCCCAAGCCGGAGGCGTGGGCTATAACACACGAAAATATGGGAATCGGGGAAAATTCTATTTTTATGGCCGTAAAATGCCAAAAATGAGATACGGTCATGTCGGAGCCGTGAATGTGGTTCCTTAGGTAGTATTTGATATCCAGGAAAATTTTTAGGCGATCTGGGTCCAGAGGCCTGGTCCCAAGGCGGAGGCGCTGGCTATAGCACACGAAAATATGGGAATCGGGCGGAATTCTAGTTTTATGACCGTAAAATGCCAAAACATGAGGAACGGTCATGGAGGGGTGGTGACTTTGGTTCCTAGGGTTGTATTTGATGTCACGAATAAATTTTAGGCGATCCGGGTTCGAAGGGCCCCGACCCACGGCGGAGGCGTTGGCTATAGCACACGAAAATATGTGAATCGTTCGGAATTCTAGTTTTATTGCCGTAATATGCCAAAACACGAGGAAAGGTCATGGTGGGGTGGTGACTGTATATCCTAAGGTTGTATTCTATGTCCCGGAAAAGTTTTAGGCGATCCGGGTCCAGGGGCCCGGGCCCACGACGGAAGGTGTTTGCTATAACAAATGCAAATATGGGAATCGGGCGGAATTATAGTTTTATGGCCGTAAAATGCCAAAAAATGAGGAACGGTCATGGCAGAGCGGTGACTTTGGTTCCTTAGGTTGTATTTGATGTCCCAGAAAATTTTTAGGCGATCCAGGTCAGGGGGCCCGGGCCCACGACGGAGGCGTGGGCTATATAACACACGAAAATATGGGAATCGGGCGGAATTCAAGTTTTATGGCCGTAAAATGCCAAAAACGAGGAACGGTCATGTCGGTGTGGTGAATGTGGTTCCTTAGGTAGTATTGGATGTCTCAGAAAAGTTTTAGGCAATCCGGGTCTAGAGGCCCGGGCCCACGGCGGAGGTGTGGGATAATAGACGAAAATATGGGAATCCGGCGAAATTTTAGTTTTATGGCCGTAAAATGCCAAAAAATGAGGAACGGTCATGGAGATACGGTGACTTTGGTTCCTCAGGTTGTATTTCATGTCCCGAATAAATTTTAGGTGATCCGGGTTCGGGGGCCCGGGCACACGGCTGTACCGTGGGCTATTGTACACGAAAATATGGGAATCGGGCGGAATTATAGTTTTATGTCCCAAAAAATTTTTAGGCTATCTGGGTCTACGGGCCCAGGCCCATGACGGAAGGCATTTGATATAACACGAAAATATGAGAATCAGACGGAATTCTAGTTTTATTGCCGTAAAATGCCAATAAATGAGAAACGGTCATGGCGTAGCGGTGACTTTGGTTCCTTAGGTTGAATTTGATGTCCCAAAAATTTTTTAGGCGATCCGGGTCTGGGGGCCCGTGCCCAAGCCGTAGGCGTGGGCTATAACACACGAAAATATGGGAATCGGGCGAAATTCTAGTTTTATGGCCGTAAAATGCCAAAAATGAGGAACGATCATGTTGGAGCGGTGAATGTGGTTCCTTAGGTAGTATTTGATGTCTAGAAAAAAATTTAGGCGATCCGGGTCCGGAGGCCCGGACCCACGGCGGAGGCGTGGGCTATAGCACATGAAAATATGGGAATCGGGCGGAATACTAGTTTTTTGGCCGTAAAACACCAAAACATGAGAAATGGTCATGGTGGGGCGGCTGTGACTGCGGTTCCTTAGGTTGTATTATACGTCCCGTAAAATCTTTAGGCGATCCGGGTCCAGGGGCCCGTGCCCATGACGGAAGGCGTTTGCTATAACACACGAAAATATAGAAATCGGGCGGAATTCTAGTTTTATGGCCGTAAAATACCAAAAAATGAGGAACGGTCATGGCATAGCGGTGACTTTGGTTCCTTAGGTTGTATTTGATATCCCGGAAAAGTTTTAGGCAATTCGGGTCAGGGGGTCCGGGCCCACGACGGAGGCGTGGGCTATAACATACAAAAATATGGGAATCGGGCGATATTCTAGTTTTATGGCCGTAAAATGCCAAAAATAAGGAACGGTCATGTCAGGGCGGTGAATGTGGTTTCATAGGTAGTATTTGATGTTTCAGAAATTTTTTTGGCGATCCGGGTAAGGAGGCCTGGGCCCACGGCGGAGGCGTGGGCTATAACACACGAAAATATGGGAATCAGTCGGAATTCAAGTTTTATAGCCGTAAAATGCCAAAAAATGAGGAACGGTCATGGTGGGGCGGTGACTTTGGTTCCTCAGGTTGTATTTGATGTCCCGAATAAATTTTAGGCGATCCGGGTTCGGGGGCCCGGGCCCACGGCGGAGGCGTAGGCTATAACACACGAAATTATGGGAATCGGGCGGAATTCTAGTTTTATGGCCGTAAAATGCCAAACAATGAGGAACGTTCATGGAGGGGCGGTGACTTCGGTTCCTCAGGTAGTATTTGATGTCTTAGAAAATTTTTAGGTGATCCGGGTTTGGAGGCCCAGGTCCACGGTGGAGGTGTGGGCTATAGCAGACGAAAATATGGGAATCGGGCAAAATTCTAGTTTCATGGCCGTAAAACTACAAAAAATGAGGAACGGTCATGGCGGTACGGTGACTTTGGTTCCTCAGGTTGTATTTGTAACGGTCATGGAGGAATGGTCCCGAATAAATTTTAGGCGATCCGGGTTCGGGGGCCCGGGCATACGGCTCTGCCGTGGGCTATAGCACACGAAAATATGGGAATCGGGCGGAATTATAGTTTTATGGCCACAAAATGCCAAAAAATGAAGAACGGTCATATCGAGGTGGTGACTTTGGTTCCGTAGGTTGTATTTGATGTCCCATATAAATTTTAGGCTATCTGGGTCTAGGGGCCCAGACCCACGATGGAAGGCGTTTGCTATAACACAAAAATATGAGAATCGGACGGAATTCTAGTTTTATTGCCGTAAAATGCCAAAAAATGAGAAACGGTCATGGCAGAGCGGTGACTTTGGTTCCTTAGGTTGTATTTGATGTCCCGGAAAAATGTTAGGCGATCCGGGTCCGAGGGCCCGTGCCCAAGCCGTAGGCGTGGGCTATAACACACGAAAATATGGGAATCGGGCGAAATTCTAGTTTTATGGCCGTAAAATGCCAAAACCGAGGAACGGTCATGTCGGAGCGGTGAATGTGGTTCCTTAGGTAGTATTTGATCTCCGAAATTGTTTTTAGGCGATTCGTGTCTGGAGGCCTGGTCCCACGGCGGAGGCATGGGCTATATCACACGAAAATATGGGAATCGGGCGGAATACTAGTTTTATGACCGTAAAACACCAAAACATGAGAAACGGTCATGGTGTGGCAGCGGTGATTGTGGTTCCTTAGGTTGTATTATACGTCCCGTATAATTTTTGGGCGATCCGGGTCCAGGGACCCGGGCCCACTGGGAAGGCGTTTGCTATAACACATGAAAATATGGGAATCGGACGGAATTCTTGTTTTATGGCCGTAAAATGCCAAAAAATGAGGTACGGTCATGGTGGGGCGGAGGTGATTGTTGTTCCTTAGGTTGTATTCTACGTCCCGTAAAACTTTTAGGCGATGCGGGTCCAGGGGCCCGGGCCCACGACGAAAGGCGTTTGCTATAACACACGAAAATATGGGAATCGGGCGAAATTCTAGTTTTATGGCCGTAAAATTCCAAAAAATGAGAAACGGTCATGGCAGAGCGGTGACATAGGTTCCTTAGGTTGTATTTGATGTCCCGGAAAAGTTTTAGGCGGAGACGTGGGCTATAACACACAAAAATTTGAGAATCGGGCGGAATTCTCGTTTTATGGCCGTAAAATGCCAAAAATAAGGAACGGTCATGTCAGGGTGGTGAATGTGGTTCCTTAGGTAGTATTTAATGTCCCAGAAAATTTTTGGGTGATCTGGGTCTGGAGGCCCGGGCCCACGGTGGAGGTGTGGGCTAACACACGAAAATATGGGAATCGGGCGGAATTCAAGTTTTATGGCCGTAAAATGACAAACAATGAGGAACGGTCATGGTGGGCGGTGACTTTGGTTCCTCAGGTTGTGTTTGATGTCCCGAATAAATTTTAGGCAATCCGGGTTCGAGGGCCCGTGCCCACGGCGGAGGCATAGGCTATAGCACACAAAAATATGGGAATCAGGCGGAATTCTAGTTTTATGGTAGTAAAATGCCAAAATATGAGGAACGGTCATGGAAGAGCAGTGACTTTAATTCCTTAGGTTGTATTTGATGTCCCGAAAAAGTTTTAGGCGATTCGGGTCAGGGGGCCCGGGCCCACGGCGGAGGCGTGGGCTATAACACACGAAAATATGGGAATCGGGCGGAATTCTTGTTTTATGGCCGTAAAATGCCAAAAACAATAAACGGTCATGTCAGGGTGGTGAATGTGGTTCCTTAGGCAGTATTTGATGTCCTAGAAAAAATTTTGGCGATTTGGGTCAAGAGGCCTTGGCCCACGGCGGAGGCGTGGGCTATAACATACGAAAATATGGGAATCGGGCGGAATACAAGTTTTATGGCCGTAAAATGCCAAAAAATGAGGAACGGTCATGGTGGGGAGGTGACTTTGGTTCCTCAGGTTGTATTTGATGTCCCAATAAATTTTAGGCGGTCCGGGTTTGGGGGCCCATGCCCACGGCGGAGGCATAGGCTATAGCACACAAAAATATCGGAATCAGGCGGAATTCTAGTTTTATGGTAGTAAAATGCCAAAATATGAGGAACGGTCATGGAAGAGCAGTGACTTTAATTCCTTAGGTTGTATTTGATGTCCCAAAAAAGTTTTAGGCGATTCGAGTCACGGGGCCCGGGCCCACGGCGGAGGCGTGGGCTATAACACACGAAAATATGGGAATCGGGTGGAATTCTTGTTTTATGGCCGTAAAATGCCAAAAACGATAAACGGTCATGTCAGGGCGGTGAATGTGGTTCCTTAGGTAGTATTTGATGTCCCGGAATATTCTTAGGCTATCGGAGTCCAGGGGCCCAGGCCCACGACAGAAGGCGTTTGCTATAACACACGAAAATATAGGAATCGGGTAGAATTCTAGTTTTATGGCCGTAAAATGCCAAAAACGAGGAACGGTCATGTCGGGGCGGTGAATGTGGTTCCTTAGATAGTATTTGATGTCTTAGAAAATTTTTAGGCGATCTGGGTCTGGAGGCCCAGGCCCACGGCGGAGGCGTGGGCTATAGCAGACAAAAATATGGGAATCGGGCGAAATTCTAGTTTTATGGCCGTAAAACCCCAAAAAACGAGGAACAGTCATGGCGGGATGGTGACTTTGGTTCCTCAGGTTGTATTTGATGTCCCGAATAAATTTTAGGCAATCCGAGTTCTGGGGCCCGGGCACCAGGCTCTGCCGTGGGCGATAGCACACGAAAATATGGGAATCGGGCGGAATTATAGTTTTATGGCCACAAAACGCCAAAAAATGAAGAACGGTCATATCAGGGTGGTGACTTTGGTTCCGTAGGTTGTATTTGATGTCCCAAAAAAAATTTAGGCTCTCCAGGTCTAGGGGCCCAGGCACACGACGGAAGGCGTTTGCTATAACACGGAAATATGAGAATCGGACGGAATTCTAGTTTTATTGCCGTAAAATGCCAAAAAATGAGGAACGGTCATGGCAAAGCGGTGACTTTGGTTCCTTAGGTTGTATTTGATGTCCCAAAAAATTTTTAGGCGATCCAGATCCGGGGGCCCGTGCCCAAGCCGTGGGCGTGGGTTATAACACACGAAAATATGGGAATCAGGCGGAATTCTAGTTTTATGGCCGTAAAATGCCAAAAATGATGAACGGTCATGTCGGAGCGGTGAATGTGGTTCCTTAGGTAGTATTTGATGTCCAGAAAATTTTTTAGGTAATCCGGGTCCGGAGGCCCGGTCCCACGGCGGAGGCGTGGGCTATAGCATACGAAAATATGGGAATCAGGCGGAATTATAGTTTTATGGCCGTAAAACACCAAACACATGAGAAACGGTCATGGTGGGGCAGCGGTGACTGTGGTTCCTTAGGTTGTATTCTACGTCCCGTAAAATATTTAGGCGATCCGGGTCTAGGGGCCCGGGCCCACGACGGAAGGCGTTTGCTATAACACACGAAAATATGGAAATCGGGCGAAATTCTAGTTTTATGGTCGTAAAATGCCAAAATATGAGGAACGGTCATGGAAGAGCGGTGACTTTGGTTCCTTAGTTTGTATTTTATGTCCCAGAAAATATTTTGGCGATCCGGGTCAGGAGGCCCGGGCCCACGGCAGAGGCGTGGGCTACAACACACGAAAATATGGGAATCGGGCGGAATTCAAGTTTTATGGCCGTAAAATTCCAAAAAATGAGGAACGGTCATGGTGGGACAGTGACTTTGGTTCCTCAGTTTGTATTTGATGTCTCGAATAAATTTTAGGCGATCCGGGTTCTGGGGCCCGGGCCCACGGCGGAGGCGTAGGCTATAACACACGAAAATAATGGAATCAGGCGGAATTCTAGTTTTATGGCCGTAAAATGCCAGAAAATGAGGAACGTTCATGGCGAGGTAGTGACTTTGGTTCCTCAGGTTGTATTTGATGTCCCGAATAAATTTTTGGTGATTCGGGTTTCGGGGCCCGGGCCCACGGTAAAGCCATGGGCTATAGCACACAAACATATGGGAATCGAGCGGAATTCTAGTTTTATGGCCACAAAATGCCAAAAAATGAGGAATGGTCATATCGGGGTGGTGAATTTGGTTCCATAGGTTGTATTTGATGTCCCGGAAAAATCTTAGGCTATCCAAATCCAGGGGCACAAGCCCACGACGGAAGGCGTTTGCTATAACACACGAAAATATGGGAATCAGGCGGAATTCTAGTTTTATGGCCGTAAAATGCCAAAAACGAGGAATGGTCATGTCGGGGCAGCGAATGTGGTTCCTTAGGTAGTATTTGATGTCTCAGAAATTTTTTAGGCGATCCGGGTTTGGAGGCCCGGGCCCACGGCGGAGGCGTGGGCTATAGTAGAAAAAAATATGGGAATCAGGCGGAATTCTAGTTTTATGGCCGTAAAACTACAAAAAATGAGGAACGATCATGGCGGTACGGTGAATTTGGTTCCTCAGGTTTTATTTGATGACCCGAATAAATTTTAGGCGATCCGGGTTCGGGGGGCCGGGCACACGGCTCTGCCGTGGGCTATAGCACACGAAAATATGGGAATCTGGGGGAATTATAGTCTTATGGCCACAAAACGCCAAAAAATGAAGAACGATCATATCGGGGTGGGGACTTTGGTTCCATAGGTTGTATTTGATGTCCCAAATTTTTTTTAGGCTATTCGGGTCTAGGGGCTCAAACCCACAACGGAAGGCGTTTGCTATAACACGAAAATATGGGAATCGGACGGAATTCAAGTTTTATGGATGTAAAATGCCAAAAAATGAGGAACGGTCATGGCAGAGTGGTAACTTTGGTTCCTTAGGTTGTATTTGATGTCCTGAAAAATTTTTAGGCGATCTGGGTCCGGGAGCCCGTGCCCAAGCCGTAGGCGTGGGCTATAACACACGAAAATATGGGAATCGGGCGGAATTCTAGTTTTATGGCTGTAAAATGCCAAAAATGAGGAACGGTCATGTCGGAGTGGTGAATGTGGTTCCTTAGGTAGTATTTGATGTCCAAAGAAATTTTTAGGCGATCCGGGTCCGGAGGCCCGGTCCCACGTCGGAGGCGTGGGCTATAGCACACGAAAATATGGGGCAGCGATGACTGTGGTTCCTTAGGTTATATTCTATGTTCCATATAAATTTTAGGTGATCTGGGTCCAGGGGCCCCGGCCCACGACGGAAGGCGTTTGCTATAACACACAAAAATATGGGAATCGGGCGGAATTCTAGTTTTACGGCCGTAAAATGCCAAAAATGAGGAACGGTCATGGCATAGAGGTGACATTGGTTCCTTAGGTTGTATTTGATGTCCCTGAAAAGTTTTAGGCGATATGGGTCAGGGGGCCCGGGCCCACGGCGGAGGCGTGGGCTATAACACACGAAAATATGAGAATCGGGCGGAATTCTTGTTTTATGGCCGTAAAATGCCAAAAATGATAAATGGTCATGTCAGGGCGGTGAATGTGGTTCCTTAGGTAGTATTTGATGTCCCGGAATATTCTTAGGCTATCGGAGTCCAGGGCCCCAGGCCCACGACAGAAGGCGTTTGCTATAACGCACGAAAATATAGGAATCGGGCAGAATTCTAGTTTTATGGCCGTAAAATGCTAAAAACGAGGAACGGTCATGTCGGGGCGGTGAATGTGGTTCCTTAGGTAGTATTTGATGTCTTAGAAAATTTTTAGGCGATCTGGGTCTGGAGGCCCAGGCCCACGGCGGAGGCGTGGGCTATAGCGGACAAAAATATGGGAATCGGGCGGCATTCTAGTTTTATGGCTGTAAAACCCCAAAAAACGAGGAACAGTCATGGCGGGATGGTGACTTTGGTTCCTCAGGTTGTATTTGATGTCCCGAATAAATTTTAGGCAATCCGAGTTCTGGGGCCCGGGCACACGGCTCTGCCGTGGGCGATAGCACACGAAAATATGGGAATCGGGCGGAATTATAGTTTTTTGGCCACAAAATGCCAAAAAATGAAGAACGGTCATATCAGGGTGGTGACTTTGGTTCCGTAGGTTGTATTTGATGTCCCAAAAAAAATTTAGGCTCTCCGGGTCTAGCGGCCCAGGAACACGACGGAAGGCGTTTGCTATAACACGGAAATATGAGAATCGGACGGAATTCTAGTTTTATTGCCGTAAAATGCCAAAAAATGAGGAACGGTCATGGCAAAGCGGTGACTTTGGTTCCTTAGGTTGTATTTGATGTCCCAAAAAATTTTTAGGCGATCCGGATCCGGGGGCCCGTGCCCAAGCCGTGGGCGTGGGTTATAACACACGAAAATATTGGAATCAGGCGGAATTCTAGTTTTATGGCCGTAAAATGCCAAAAACGATGAACGGTCATGTTGGAGCGGTGAATGTGGTTCCTTAGGTAGTATTTGATGTCCAAAATTTTTTTTAGGTAATCCGGGTCCGGAGGCCCGGTCCTACGGCGGAGGCGTGGGCTATAGCATACGAAAATATGGGAATCAGGCGGAATTATAGTTTTATGGCCGTAAAACACCAAACACATGAGAAACGGTCATGGTGGGGCAGCGGTGACTGTGGTTCCTTAGGTTGTATTCTATGTCCCGTAAAATATTTAGGCGATCCGGGTCCAGGGGCCCGGGCCCACGACGGAAGGCGTTTGCTATAACACACGAAAATATGGAAATCGGGCGAAATTCTAGTTTTATGGTCGTAAAATGCCAAAATATGAGGAACGGTCATGGAAGAGCGGTGACTTTGGTTCCTTAGTTTGTATTTTATGTCCCAGAAAATATTTTGGCGATCCGGGTCAGGAGGCCCGGGCCCACGGCGGAGGCGTGGGCTACAACGCACGAAAATATGGGAATCGGGCGGAATTCAAGTTTTATGGCCTTAAAATGCCAAAAAATGAGGAACGGTCATGGTGGGACAGTGACTTTGGTTCCTCAGGTTGTATTTGATGTCTCGAATAAATTTTAGGCGATCCGGGTTCTGGGGCCCGGGCCCACGGCGGAGGCGTAGGCTATAACACACGAAAATAATGGAATCAGGCGGAATTCTAGTTTTATGGCCGTAAAATGCCAGAAAATGAGGAACGTTCATGGCGGGGCAGTGACTTTGGTTCCTCAGGTTGTATTTGATGTCCCGAATAAATTTTTGGCGATCCGGGTTTCGGGGCCCGGGCCCACGGTAAAGCCATGGGCTATCGCACACAAACATATGGGAATTGAGCGGAATTCTAGTTTTATGGCCACAAAACGCCAAAAAATGAGGAATGGTCATATCGGGGTGGTGAATTTGGTTCCGTAGGTTGTATTTGATGTCCCGAAAAAATCTTAGGCTATCCAAATCCAGGGGCCCAAGCCCACGACGGAAGGCGTTTGCTATAACACACGAAAATATAGGAATCAGGCGGAATTCTAGTTTTATGGCCGTAAAAAAAGCGGATTCGGAATTGTCTTTCATTCCAAGGCATAACTTGTATCCATGCGCTTCATATTCGCCCAGAGTTCGCTCCCAGAAATATAGCCATCCCTGCCCCCTCACGTCAATCCCACGAGCCTCTTATCCATTCTCATTGAACGACGGTGGGGGAGCAAATCCAACTAGAAAAACACACATTGGACTTAGGGATAATCAGGCTCGAACTAATGACTTCCACCACGTCAAGGTGACACTCTACCGCTGAGTTATATCCCTTCCCTGCCCCATCGAGAAATAGAACTGACTAATCCTAAGTCAAAAGGTCGAGAAACTCAACGCCACTATTCTTGAACAACTTGGAGTCGGGCCTTCTTTTCGCACTATTACGGATATGAAAATAATGGTCAAAATCGGATTCAATTGTCAACTACCCCTACAGGAAATAGGATTGACTACCGATTCCGAAGGAACTGGAGTTACATCTCTTTTCCATTCAAGAGTTCTTATGCGTTTCCACGCCCCTTTGAGACCCCGAAAAATGGACAAATTCCTTGTCTTAGGAACACATACAAGATTCATCACTACAAAAAGGATAATGGTAACCCTACCATTAACTACTTTATTTATGAATTTCATAGTAATAGAAATACATGTCCTACCGAGACAGAATTTGGAACTTGCTATCCTCTTGCCTAGCAGGCAAAGATTTACCTCCGTGGAAAGGATGAGTCATTTGGATCGACATGAGAGTCCAACTACATTTCCAGAATCCATGTTGTATATTTGAAAGAGGTTGACCTCCTTGCTTCTCTCATGGTATACTCCTCTTCCCGCCGAGCCCCTTTTCTCCTTGGTCCACAGAGACAAAATGTAGGACTGGTGCCAACAATTCATCAGACTCACTAAGTCAGGATCACTAACTAATACTAATCTAATATAATAGAAAATACTAATATAATAGAAAAGAACTGTCTTTTCTGTATACTTTCCCCGGTTCTGTTGCTACCGCGGGCTTTACGCAATCGATCGGATTAGATAGATATCCCTTCAACATAGGTCATTGAAAGGATCTCGGAGACCCACCAAAGTA